>NC_079429.1:1468284-1476092 GCF_026213295.1 Gadus chalcogrammus
TAGACATGTTCTACTATGTGGTACTAACAACACACACCTCACTACAAATTAATATTTTGCTCCTCCTATTTTATTTAAATATTTTAAGAATCCCATTCATTTCCTATGGGAAACGGCTTTTTGCTCAATAGCTTCCGAGTTATAGGACCCAGAGGCCCCAGACCAATGTGGACCTGTCCTACAATGTGGTAATAACAACACACACCTCACTAAAAATTAATATTTTGCTCCTCCTATTTTATTTAAATATTTGAAGAATCCCATTCATTTCCTATGGGAAATTGCTTTTTGCTCAATAGCTTCCGAGTTATAGGACCCAGAGGCCCCAGACCAATGTTGACCTGTCCTACTATGTGGTACTTACAACACACACCTCACTAAAAATTAATATTTTGCACCGCCAATTTTATTTGAATTTTTTAAAAATCCCATTCATTTCCTATGGAAAACGGCTTTTTGCTCAATAGCTTCTGAGTTAGGGGACCCAGAGGCCCCAGACCAATTTAGACATGTTCTACTATGTGGTACTAACAACACACACCTCACTAAAAAGTAATATTTTGCTCCTCCTATTTTATTTAAATATTTTAAGAATCCCATTCATTTCCTAAGGTAAACGGCTTTTTGCTCAATAGCTTCCGAGTTATGGGACCCAGAAACCCCAGACCAATGCAGACCAACACAGTCTGACTCCGAGAACATCAAATACCGACTGTTGGCCAAGGCACTTGAACGTCGGTGGCTGACGGGAAAGGTACCCTTCGGCGTAGTCTGCAGACGGAAATGGGGTGCTCCAGCAGCCGATTCACTCCTGTATTAACCTGACTACGTCTCCAATAGACGCTGTGAGCATCTTTCCTATTGGATGTTTTTTTGGATATTTTTCTGTGAAAATGGCGGAAATACTTTTTATTCTGGGTGGGTAAGATATTTATGTATCGTTACACCATTAAAATTGTTTACGTAAACATTTTAGTGAGCGTTCCGCAGCATTGAGAAGAGCTGGAATAAATAAATAAATATGTTTATATATTTATTTATTATATACGGAGACCACCAGACTTCCTCGAAGCAACGAGAATGGTCTATTAAATTCAAAATGGGATTTAAGGGATACAGTGCCATACGGTCCATCGCCATACGTCAATATGAATTAAATTCATAGAATTTACGAGTCGATGGTCAATGGTCGGATACAGATCTTGTTATAACGACAATTGAATAAAAGCTATGGTCTACTTATAATATTATAACAAAATAATTGTATATTTAATTATTTATATAATATATATTTTAATATTTAATTAATTAAATACAATAACGGCTGTAAACATGTGACATGCCGAGGTTTTTTGGCCTTTTCTTTTCAATGGGCCTGAGTCCACGTCACGTAACTCTCATGGTTGCTATGTCAGCCCCCTCTGCTCCTTACATGGCTCCAAACCACGTGGGCGGCAACGGAGCTGCCGTCAATTATGTTGTTTTTGTCATAGGGTCCGCTGGTTAGGAAATAGACAGATATTCCAAGGTTTCCTTCGAAAGGCACCTTGGAATATGTATCTATTCTCCGCAGTTTAGACATAATTAATAAGTGACTTTTTTTAATGAACTTGACTCGGGTATTTTTAATCGCTGTCTGGTGGCTTGTTACGTCACTCAGAGACACGCATGGATACATTTTATAGTGACAGCCTGTAACCTATTTTTTAAAGCAAAACATTTATATATCGAGGCAGGGTTATTTGAAACAATTAATTGAATATGTGTGAGAGGCCATTCTTCCTCTTGAGTGTGCTTCCTATTTAGGTCTAGTGTACACCCATACTGTCCACAAGCACCCACCCCCCTCCCCATATGGATATGGGGAATTGTTGCCACGTCCCAGTGGTGGTGGTGTCATATATATGAAAGAGGGCATTCAAATATGCTACAATGATCAATTTGGAGGCCGAAGCCCTAAAGGCAGTGATGCAATAGGTGACTGAGTCGAGGACATTAACAAGTAAGCTATAGGACACGCAAGCAGAGGGAAAGCCTATGGGAAAGCAATTTCCCATAGGAAATGAATGGGATTCTTAAAAAATTTAAATAAAATAGGAGGAGCAAAATATTAATTTTTAGTGAGGTGTGTGTTGTTAGTACCACATAGTAGAACATGTCTAAATTGGTCTGGGGCCTCTGTGTCCCCTAACTCAGAAGCTATTGAGCAAAAAGCCGTTTTCCATAGGAAATGAATGGGATTTTTAAAAAATTCAAATAAAATTGGAGGTGCAAAATATTTATTTTTAGTGAGGTGTGTGTTGTTAGTACCACATAGTAGAACATGTCTAAATTGGTCTGGGGCCTCTGGGTCCCCTAACTCAGAAGCTATTGAGCAAAAAGCCGTTTTCCATAGGAAATGAATGGGATTTTTAAAAAATTCAAATAAAATTGGAGGTGCAAAATATTAATTTTTAGTGAGGTGTGTGTTGTTAGTACCACTTAGTAGGACAGGTCAACATTGGTGTGGGGCCTCTGGGTCCTATAACTCGGAAGCTATTGAGCAAAAAGCAATTTCCAATAGGAAATGAATGGGATTCTTAAAATATTTAAATAAAATAGGAGGAGCAAAATATTAATTTTTAGTGAGGTGTGTGTTGTTAGTACCACATAGTAGGACAGGTCAACATTGGTCTGGGGCCTCTGGGTCCTATAACTCGGAAGCTATTGAGCAAAAAGCCGTTTTCCATAGGAAATGAATGGGATTCTTAAAATATTTAAATAAAATAGGAGGAGCAAAATATTAATTTTTAGTGAGGTGTGTGTTGTTATTACCACATTGTAGGACAGGTCCACCTTGTTTTGGGGCCTCTGGGTCCCATAACTCGGAAGCTATTGAGCAAAAAGCCGTTTCCCATAGGAAATGAATGGGATTCTTAAAATATTTAAATAAAATAGGAGGAGCAAAATATTATTTTTTAGTGAGTTGTGTGTTGTTAGTACCACTTAGTAGGACTGGTCAACATTGGTCTGGGGCCTCTGGGTCCTATAACTCGGAAGCTATTGAGCAAAAAGCAATTTCCCATAGGAAATGAATGGGATTCTTAAAAAATTTAAATAAAATAGGAGGAGCAAAATATTAATTTTTAGTGGGGTGTGTGTTGTTAGTACCACATAGTAGAACATGTCTAAATTGGTCTGGGGCCTCTGGGTCCCCTAACTCAGAAGCTATTGAGCAAAAAGACGTTTTCCATAGGAAATGAATGGGATTTTTAAAAAATTCAAATAAAATTGGAGGTGCAAAATATTTATTTTTAGTGAGGTGTGTGTTGTTAGTACCACATAGTAGAACATGTCTAAATTGGTCTGGGGCCTCTGGGTCCCCTAACTCAGAAGCTATTGAGCAAAAAGCCGTTTTCTATAGGAAATGAATGGGATTCTTAAAATATTTAAATAAAATAGGAGGAGCAAAATATAAATTTTTAGTGAGGTGTGTGTTGTTAGTACCACTTAGTAGGACTGGTCAACATTGGTCTGGGGCCTCTGGGTCCTATAACTCGGAAGCTATTGAGCAAAAAGCAATTTCCCATAGGAAATGAATGGGATTCTTAAAAAATTTAAATAAAATCGGAGGAGCAAAATATTAATTTTTAGTGAGGTGTGTGTTGTTAGTACCACATAGTAGGACAGGTCAACATTGGTCTGGGGCCTCTGGGTCCTATAACTTGGAAGCTATTGAGCAAAAAGCAATTTCCCATAGGAAATGAATTGGATTCTTAAAAAATTTAAATAAAATAGGAGGAGCAAAATATTAATTTTTAGTGAGGTGTGTGTTGTTAGTACCACTTAGTAGGACTGGTCAACATTGGTCTGGGGCCTCTGGGTCCTATAACTCGGAAGCTATTGAGCAAAAAGTAATTTTCCATAGGAAATGAATGGCCGAATATCCGTCGAATATCCAACTTCAAACTAACTTCACCACGGTCGAAACTGACTTGTTTTAGAGGAAACTAAACCAGTTTGCAGGATGAAACAAGGCTCCATCATAACCGACACACACATACACACACACAGAATTAGTTATGAATTATTATTAATAGGTATGATGATAGGTATAGATTCTGGGCCGACTGATGATCTTTAAATTGTGTGGTCATTGTGCTAGCCTCTGAGTCATGGATGCCCTAAACGACACTGTGATGGTGTTGCGCAGAGTGCAAGCAGCACGCTTTATAAGCAGCAGACGGTACAGGCTACTTCGTGACACTTTTCGAAGATACAACGCTGAACATTTCCGACGTCGGTACCGTCTGTCCAAAAGAGCGGTGAGGCGCCTTATTACTTGTTGGCAGATCAACTTGGGTCCAGACAGAGGTAGAGGGAACATGCCTGTGCCAGTAGCGCACAAAGTTCTCCTGGCTTTACGGTACTTTGTCACGGGGACATTTCTCCGCTGCTGTGGTGACATGATAAATGTCCATGAGAGCAGTTTGCCGTGTGATGCATGGGGCGTGTGCCATCGCCGCCCTTTACTCAAACAATTTCATAATATATGTCAATTAGCGTTTTTATTTATTATAGTTTTATTATATTAAAGTTCACTTTGCATTCCCATTAAGTTTTTGTTGGTAATTATAGCACAAAATGCATCCACCATTAAGTTAAGACTGCATCTCCTGGGTTACACTAGAAATCAGAGTAGGCATACTTCCGGTTTCAAAGCAGTTTAAACAGAGTCAGCTGGGAATCAGCTGATCCTGAACGAGTCGTTACACAGCAATCACGGTCAACCTCGTGCGCAACTGCGTGTTAAACTCCAAAACCTCCGTTTAGGAGTACGGTTTTAAAGCGCAGTAATGCCAACTGACGGAGCAATTGGCCCAATACGTCCATGCACGCACAGCAATGCACAATAAAACACAGTAAAACACAAATCAGTACACAGTAGTACACGGTTCTTGGCGTGTTTTATTCGTTTCTCAAATACAGGAAAGTTAATGTACAGAAGAAAATGATTTTGTCAAGAACTGTACAATATTTACACAAAGACTTTCTTTTTTTAATAGTTTCTTGGAAAATTAGATTGTTTCCAAAATAAGTCATAGTATGCACAAACATTTAGATGATAGAAATGAAATGACTATTTGCTCTTTAAATATCACTCTGAGGGTGTAGATGGACTTATTGATTGCTGATCAGACAGGCGTTGCTCTTATATACAGAGGGGAAGACGGATCTCGGATATGTAATGGTTAGTTAAGTTTCCCAGTACGGAACAAAAATGTTATTTTAAATGTTAGCCTGCCACAGTTTCTATTAAAAACGTTCTCTTATAAATAATTAAAACATGTTTCCATATTGTTACAAAGCTGGCTAGCTAGCATTGACAAGGAGCAGGTTATCCAGCTATGTGTATATGCCAGATACTAGCTAGCTAGCATGTACACATTGCTAGCTAGTTAGTGTAGCTACACAGCAGGCTAGTTAGCAGTGTGGACACATAGCAGGCTAGCTAGCTACCATTGACACGTAGCAAGGTAGCCAGCTATGTGTGTGTATGCTAGTTACTATCTAGCTAGCACACACATAACTAGCTAGCCAGTGTAGACACAGAGCTTGGTAGCTAGCTAGTGTAAACACGTAGCGGGCTAGCTAGCACAGTTACAGCATGGGGTTTAGTTATCAACATTTTTTTTTACTTAAACACACAGTCTCCATAGAAACGTCGTTCGTTCACTCTCTGCACACGCTCTCACTCCTCCGCTCACGGTCAAAGATTCTCCAAAAAAATAATTTACGTAAAAACTAAAAACGTTATTCGCTTCCCTTTCGGCTGCGGCCATGGCGAGTCATTTCCTGTCTCTGGGGGGGTCATTTCCTGTCTCAAGGTACTATCACTTCCTGTGCCTCAAGAGACCACACCCACTGATGATGTCCACACGACGTCATCCATGGCGAGGGGCGTGTCCTGGGGGCGTGTCCTGGGGGCGGGGTCAGGCCTTGGAGCTGAGAGCCAACAGGCTGCTGAAGGCGCTGTACAGCGTGTCGAGCCAGCTCTGATTGGCCATGCACTGCTGGACCACCTCCTCCTGGCCAGGGTCATCGGCCGCCTGCTCCACACTGTGGCTCTGCACACGCACACAGTGAGACAGAGACATTAAACACACACACACACACACAGTGAGACAGAGACATTAAACACACACACAGACACACACACACACACAGTGAGACAGAGACATTAAACACACACACACGCACACAGTGAGATAGAGACATTAAACACACACACACACACACACACACACACACACACACACACACACACACACACACACACACACACACACACACACACACACACACACACAGTGAGACAGAGACATTAAACACACACACAGACACACACACACACAGTGAGACAGAGACATTAAACACACACACACGCACACAGTGAGATAGAGACATTAAACACACACACACACACACACACACACACACACACACACAGTGAGACAGAGACATTAAACACACACACAGACACACACACACACAGTGAGATAGACATTAAACACACACACACAGTGAGATAGAGACATTAAACACACACACACACACACACACAGTGAGAAGGAGACATTAAACACACACACACGCACACAGTGAGAAGGAGACATTAAAACACATACACACGCACACAGTGAGATAGAGACATTAAACACACACACACACACACACACACACACACACACACACACACACACACACAGTGAGATAGAGACATTAAACACACACACACACACACAGTGAGATAGAGACATTAAACACACACACACACACACACACACACACACACACACACACACACACACACACACACACACACACACACACACACACACACACACACACACACACACACACACACACAGAGATAGAGACATTAAACACACACACACAGTGAGATAGATACATTAAACACACACAGTAAGATAGAGACATTAAACACACACACACACACAAACACACACAGTGAGATAGAGACATTACACACACAAATGCACAGTAAGATAGAGACATTAAACACACACACACATACACACACACACAGTGAGATAGAGACATTAGACACACACACACGCACACACAGTGAGATAGAGACATTAAACACACACACACGCACACACACAGTAAGAGAGACATTAAAAACACACACACACAGTAAGATAGAGGCATTAAACACACACACACACACACACACACACACACAGTAAATAGAGGCATTAAACACACACACACACACACACAAACACACACATACAGTAAGATAGAGACATTATATGCACACATAATAAAACCCATTACATACATTATATACACACAAGATATATACATTATATACACACACATGAAGATGTATACATTATATATACACATTATAAAACACATGACATACGTAATACACACAGATTAAGATATATACATTATAGACACATATTATAAAACACACTACAATATACAAACACATCAGCTCTACACAATATAGATACACATTCATATACTTTATACACACTTTCAACTCATAACTAGCAGTGCAACGGGTCAACCCTCACAGTTCGGGGCGCAGGGGATCTGCGGATCGGCTGACTATGCAAATAAAATAATTAATGTTGTGCGTTCACGTGATCGGCGCATGTTTAAATTCTGGTATTCAGCACATTGAGCCCTTCTGATTTGTCTAGGATGAAATAGAGTGGTTGACACAGAAATGTTGACTATTGGTCCTGTCTCGGGTATTTGGCTCATTTCGATTCGCCCCTGCCTGCTTC
>NC_079429.1:1476192-1551604 GCF_026213295.1 Gadus chalcogrammus
GCCAGGTTAAGGTCAGGCTAACTAGTTTCTTACTGGGTTGAGGCCAGAAAAAGGTCCCGTTAACTAGTATCTCATCGGGTTAATGCCAGGTTAAGTGCAGGTTAACTAGTATCTCATCGGGTTAATGCCAGGTTAAGTGCAGGTTAACTAGTATCTCATCAGGTTAATGCCAGGTTAAGTGCAGGTTAACTAGTATCTCATCAGGTTAATGCCAGGTTAAGTCCAGTTAACTAGTATCTCATCAGGTTAATGCCAGGTTAAGTCCAGTTAACTAGTATCTCATCAGGTTAATGCCAGGTTAAGTCCAGTTAACTAGTATCTCATCAGGTTAATGCCAGGTTAAGTCCAGTTAACTAGTATCTCATCAGGTTAATGCCAGGTTAAGGGCCAAATCTTTAACATGATTGTTGTACGATGTTGAAGTTGTTTTCCAAAGGTATTCCCCACAACGCACACCCTGCGCTAACGCTAAAGATACAGGTCTCACACCCTGCGCTAACGCTAAAGATACAGGTCTCACACCCTGAGCTAACGCTACATACATTAGCATCCAAGCCATCTCACAGCACACATCTCACCCATCTCCAGTGTCTCTCTCTCATACTCTCTCTCCTCTTCTATGTGCTACGAAGTATGTGATATATATGGTGTGTAGCATGTACTATGAAATGTAGTAGTATGTTGTGAATAGTTCCAACAGTGACAGTAACACGACAGTAACATGACAAATAACCTGCCAGGGTAGCATGACAGCGTCACCTGACACAGTAGAGCGGAATCCCATTTGACCCATTTTATCACCATTTTACTTTGCGCAATTCACGCATGGTGCCTATACAATTTTAGTTTTTTCACTCGGTTTTACTTAGCAAAGCAACATGGCCGAGTAACATGACGGAGTTACATGACATAGTAACATGACAGAGTCACATGACATAGTAACATGACAGAGTCACATGACATAGTAACATGACAGAGTCACATGACATAGTAACATGACAGAGTCACATGACATAGTAACATGACGGAGTTACATGACATAGTAACATGACGGAGTCACATGACATAGTAACATGACGGAGTTACATGACATAGTAACGTGACAGAGTCACATGACATAGTAACATGACAGAGTCACATGACATAGTAACATGACAGAGTCACATGACATAGTAACATGATGGAGTTACATGACATAGTAACATGACGGAGTCACATGACATAGTAACATGACGGAGTTACATGACATAGTAACGTGACGGAGTCACATGACATAGTAACATGACGGAGTCACATGACATAGTAACGTGACGGAGTCACATGACATAGTAGCATGACGGAGTCACATGACATAGTAACATGACGGAGTCACATGACATAGTAACGTGACGGAGTCACATGACATAGTAACATGACGGTGACATGACATGAGGACCCGTTAGAGAGCAAGTTCACCTCTCCTCTCACTTGATCTCATGCTCATGCTCCATCCACTCATTTTCACCCTTCTTTTCTCCATCCTGCACCCCCTCCACCCCCTCCACCCCCTCCACCCCCTCCACCCCCCAGTCCTACCAGAGCCCCATCTTCACTTTCAGCCAATCAGACGTCACTTCCAGCTCCATCTCGGCCAATCCCGTCACAAAGGAGTCCAAGCCAGGAAGTGGCGCTCCGCCTCGCCCCCCCCGGCCTCACGAACGCCATCTCCACCCCCCCCACAGCCCCAAGACCCACCCCCTCCCCCCCAAGACCCCCTGCAGCCGGCTGCACCCCAACAAGTCCCTCCCCCTGCACCCCCCCTGCTCCCCCTCCCCCTCGCCCCTGCACTCCCCCCTCCCTCGTTTCTTCTTCTTCCCCTCCTCTTCCTCCATCCTCAAGTCGGTGACTAAGGGCCTGTGTCCCCCCTCTGCCCCCCCCTCGCAGGTGACCCCCCAGGGCTCGCCCCTCCCCACCCCCCTGGGCACCCCCCAGCACCACCCCCACCCCCACCACCCCTCCTCCTCCAACCCCCCCTCCTCCTCCTCCTCCTCCTCCTCCTCGCGGGCAGAAGGGGGCGGGGGCGTGGGCTCGCTGTCCCTGACCCCGCCCAGCAGCCCCGGGGGGGGCGGCGGCCTGGCTGCCAGTAGCTCCGCCCACTGGAGGACACGCCTCAACTCCTTCAAGAACAACCTGCTGGGATCGCCGCGCTTCCACCGCCGCAAGATGCAGGGTGAGGCTCCTGATTGGTCCTCCTCGGGGGGAGGGGGAAACGGGCTTTCTGATTGGCTACGAGTGTGTTGGGGGCGGGTTACGTCATTATAATATGATGTTTGTATGCAAACATGTTTAATACACAATATGTTTATTGTCTATTAAACATGCACTATTTATATATTTGTATACCGGTATAAAGTATTAATATTGCCGTCTAACATGTCAACCCACATTTTTTAGTTCCAACATCGGAGGATATGTCCAGTCTGACACCAGAGTCCAGCCCAGAGTAAGAAACACACACACACACACACACACACACACACACGCGCACGCACGCACACACACACACACACACACACACACACACACACACACACACACACACACACACACACACACACACACACACACACACACACACACACACACACACACACACACACCCGTATCTGTGTGTATAGATGTATGTAAATGTATGTGTGTACTATGGAAGTATATGTATGTGTGTCGTATGCATCTAACACAATATTGTGTGTTTAGACTGGCTAAGCGGTCATGGTTCGGGAACTTCATCAGTTTGGAGAAAGAGGAGCAGATGTTTGTGGTGATCAGAGACAAACCACTGAGCTCCGTCAAGGCTGACATCGTCCACGCCTTCCTGTCTGTAAGTTATACCTTCCTGTCTGTAGATCATACCTTTCTGTCTGTAAGTTATACCTTCCTGTCTGTAGATCACACCTTTCTGTCTGTAAGTTTAACCTTCCTTGTTGTTTGTGGATTTTACAGTGAGGCATTTCTTTGTGCAGAAAGCGATATAATTCTTTCATATGGTTTATATTTATACAATAAACACTAAAGTGATGATAGGACTATGATGTTTGTCCATGTATCCACAGTAAATTAAGAAGCGGGAAAGTAAAGTAATAAGTAGTGGTTACTTTTAAGGTGCAGTAACTAGTAAAGTAATCTCATTACAATTTACAGAAGTAACTAGTAATAAGTAACTAATTACTTTTTTTGATTAACTAACCCAACACTGTCTGTAGGTTAGACCTTCCTGTCTGTAGGTTAGACCTTCCTGTCTGTAGGTTAGACCTTCCTGTCTGTAGGATACACCTTCCTGTCTGTAGGTTAGACCTACCTGTCTGTAAGTTACACATCCCTGTCTAAGTTAGACCTTCCTGTCTCTAAATTAAACATTCCTGTCTATAGGTAAGTCTTTAAGTAAGACCTGTAATTTAGACCGTCCTTTCTGAACGTAAATCACGTTAAACTGTACAGGGGAATACCAGTAGGACCTGTAAACCTAGGACTGCTGACCTCAGAGAACCCAACTAGACCAGTACGACTACTTAGACTAATAAGACAAGGGTTGAACTAAAGTAACCTGAATGTGATTTTCTAATGCATCATGGAAAGCAAAGCACTAGGAACATCCGTCGAGTTCTGCACCTTCAGTAAACTCCTGCCTCTTCACAGAGCATTCTGAGCACTCTCTTCACCAGACAACTCACTCTCTTCCCTTCCTCTCCTTCACCCTATGTCTCACTCTTTCTCCCTCCTCTCCTTCACCCTATGTCTCACTCTCTCTCTCCACCTCCTCTCCTTCACCCTATGTCTCACTCTTTCTCCCTCCTCTCCTTCACCCTATGTCTCCCCATCACTCTCCCCCTCCTCGGCTTCTCACTCTGTCGCTCACTCTCTCTTCCTCTCCCGCCCCAACACTCGTCATCCTCCCCCTATGTCTCTCTCTCTCTCTCTCTCTCTCTCTCTCCGTCTCCGTCTCACTCCCCCCCCTCCCCCCGTGTCTCACCCTGTCTCTGTCTCTCTCTCCCGCCTCCTAAGTCCGTGGGCCTGTCTTCTGTGTCCCCCCCTGCTGCAGATCCCGGCCCTCAGCCACAGCGTTCTCTCCCAGACCTGCTTCAGGGCCGAGTACAAGTCCTCCGGGGGTCCCGCCGTCTTCCAGAAACCCGTCAAGTTCCAGGTGGACATCACCTTCTCCGAGGGAGAGAGGGAGAGAGAGCGGGAGAGGGAGAGGGAGAGAGAGAGAGAGAGGGAGAGGGAGAGAGACAAGGAGAGGGACAGAGACAAGGAGAGGGAGAGGGAGAGGGAGAAGGAGCGAGAGAGGGAGAGAGAGAGGGAGAGAGAGAGAGACAGGGAGCGAGAGAGAGACAGGGAGCGGGAGAGAGACAGGGAGAGAGAGGGCAGGAGGGACTCGGGCATCTACAGCGTGACCTTCACTCTCATATCAGGCAAGTAACTCGATACGATGCGATGACCTTTATGGAATAATAATGACCTTTATCAAATGATATCAACCTTTATGATATGATATGATACAATATATGATATGAACTTATATGATATGATATGAACTTATATGATATGATAGGAAACTAAATTAGGTTATATGAAACTATTTAAGGATATGGCATGATATGATATATGTTACAATATGTGATGTGATCAATACGATTATAAAATACAATACAATTCCATACATTTTAACCCAATTCAATATGCAATGCAATACACAGAAGTATGATACATTACAATATAATAAGCTTAGTTAGTATCAAGCATCATCCAATAGAATGGGTTCATGTGTTTATGGTTATCACGGTAGTGGTGTCAATGGTTGATGTATTCAATGCCTTCTGCTTGTGCGTGTGGCCTCAGGTCCCAGCCGCAGGTTCAAGAGAATAGTGGAGACCATCCAGGCTCAACTCCTCAGCTACCATGATCAACCAATGGTCCACACTCTCTCTGGTACACACACACACACACACACACAAACACACACACGTGCACAAACACACACACACACACACACACACACACACACACACACACACACACACACACACACACACACACACACACACACACACACACACACACACACACACACAAACACACACACACACACACACAAACACACACACACATGCACACACACACACACACACACACACACACACACACACACACACACACACACATGCGCACACACACATGCGCACACACACGCGTACACATGCACGTGCACAAACACACACACAAATGCGCACACACACACACACTTGCACAAACACACACACACACATGCGCACATGCACACGCACACACATGCACGTGCACAAACACACACACACACACACATTCGCACACGCTCACACACACACACACACACACACGTGCACAAACACACACACATGCGCACACGCACACACACACACGCACAGACACACACACACACATACACACCCATGCTGACACACACACACGCACACACAGAGACACACACACACACACACACACACACACACACACACACACACACACACACATGCTGACGCACACACACACACACACACACACACACACACACACACACACACACACACACACACACACACACACACACACACACACACACACACACACACACACACAGACACACACACACACACGCAGCCTGGTGAATAATGCATGCTTGTTGGTTCCAGATGAGAAGAACGGCCGCCCCCACGGCACGCCCACCCGGCAGAACTCCCGGCGCTCGGAGGGGGGCGGGGACCGCTGTGATTGGGGGGACCGCGGCGAGGGGGGTGTGATCGGGGGCAGCGGGGGGGTCCTGCAGCGGCGGGGGTCTGCGAAGGAGAGGACACGCCTGCTTTCGTCCAACGGAACGCAGTCTCAGCCCTAGGAAACAGGAAGTCCCGCCTCCCGCCCCCCCCAGGCCCGTCCCCGACAGCAAGCCCAGGCAACAAACTACACATCACAGCCCAGAACTACACCTCCCAGAGTCCCTCAAACCACAATCTGTCTCCTGCTCCTCCTCCACCTCGCAACAGACGCGGGGCTACAGCTAGCTAGCCTTCTGTGAGCTGGCCTTTAGCGAGCTAGCCTTTAGCACTTTTCAGTTTTCTTTTGTGTTAATTGGCCAGATCTCTGGGACCCCAGGATGAACCAAAACTCTTTCAACGTTGTTCGAACATATACCACGAAGATCGCTGTCCATCTTAGTTAAAGCATCACTTAACCAGTCGGGGGGAGTTAATGTGTAAACGTGCATGACAGTTAGCAGTTAGCATCAGCCTGCTAATGGACGCTAGCACACTCAGATAGCCTAGCCTTCCATTTCATTGCAATATGGTATCCTAAACCAAAAAACACTGATCCTTGTGGTGGTTCCTTCAAGACTTATCTTAAGAATATCAGCCCCGTCCTTACCCTGTCATCCAGCTTTAACTAGGAATTGTCTGTTGGGAGTTGTACAACGTTATGGATCTTCTGTCTTGTCCCTGAATGACCAGCTCTACAGGAACCATGCCAAGCTATGTGAATGTTCAAAAGTATTTTTTTATTTAGTTTAGTCTGAGATGATATATTTGTTTTGGGAAGATCATCCTTTTGAGAAATGAGCAGTGTTGGGGAGACAGACAGCAGAGAGAACCGGTGGAAATGTTGCTATACGTTTGAGAGACGTTCCCATACGACGCATACATTATGTTTGTTTCATGCCGCCTCGCTCTGATGATGAAGAGATTTGTAAACAACAGCGTACTGCACATCAGGAGGGGAACCGGTCCAGAAGCTCCTGTAGATGAAACTAGACAGCCTGACAGGACATTAAAGACCTTCTGGAGTCGAGCCACGAACACTAACACCTCTGTTTGAAACTGGACATCAGATCCCCCTCTTCCCCCCCCGCTATGGTTTGGCCCCGCCCTTGACGCCCTGTCACTATGGTTACCAAGGGAAGCTGTCATGCGTTAGTGATGTGTTTTCAACCAATCAGAACTCCTCAGCTGTCTTCCACGCGGCACAATATGCAACACAGCAAGACGTTTCCACAGGGGGTAACAATACTGATCAAATTTATATTATTTATTTAAACTATTTATTTATTTTATTTATTACACAGATTTATTTATTTCACTTATTTATTTATTTCACTTGTTTTTTAGTACTTTTTTTGAGGTGTGTTTTATTATGAGTAGCCTTGTGAACGTGAACGTTTTTTCTGCCTCGTTTAAAATCTTTCCAGAAGTGAAAGAAAGTCTGTTTGGCTCATCTGTCTGTCTGCTTAACCTGTCTCATTCACCTGTCTGTCCGACTCACCTGCACTCAGTCTGATTGCTAACCTTCCTTATCTTTACCACCATCATCACCATTACCTTCATCATCATCATCACCGCCATCATCACCGATACATGGCTCAACTCTAAGATTGTAAACTATTCTTTGTTCCCGCGGTTGAGTACAATAAGGTGGTAAACAGAAGTCTGTATCATCATTTAAATTTTAAAGTGCACTATTATAACTATTGCCTGTGATTTAAAGAACAATTATGGTTGACTTTATGGTGTAAAAAAAAGATTTGCCGTATTGTCATGGCTATGAAATAAACTCCATAATAATGTTTCTTTCTTTCTGCTCGTCCACCAAACATTAGAGTTCTGTTCTGTTAGAAAATGTTATTTTATTCTTTATAAACTGGAGCTAAAACAGGTTTTCTCTCTCTAATCTGACGCAGACTTTAAAATAAAATATGATTATTAATGCCAAAGGAAGTTCAGGTGTCATAGATGATAGTACAAGACATTAATAAGTATATGAATATAAAGTAATAAGATCATACAAATTTAAGAGAAAATATTTAAAAGAATATGCATAAAAAATGCATTAGGACTAGGAGAAATATTGATTTAAAAGTTGTAAACATTACAGCCAGCTGTGGTACATATTATTCACAGTAAGCATAACTCCTACATTATTCAAACTGTACATCATTGACCATTATGAATTATGAATAAATAAAGTGCCCAGTGTATTTTTCATCTTTCAAAGGGTACATTATTGACCAACCCAGTGCGAAAACGTAGTCCAAAGTAAGTCCATCTATATGAATGATTAAATGCATACAATACAAAATGTGAAATACTCCTGTGAAACACGAACCGTCGTTATTCATCACATTGAAGAAGAGTTCCTATTGGTGGCTTGGCGACCTTCGAAATACAAGTGACGTGTGTGTCATCCAATCAGTTCCAGCCATACGTTGCTTTCACATTGAAACGTTTTGACGGTGAATCGCATCTCCCTCCGGTCCGCTGCGTACTGTCGCACTGTTAAACTACAACCTCACCGTACAATTTTTCCGTTAAACCCGAACCCACCGACCGTTAACCGAACTCTGCGGTCCCTCCGTTAAACAAGAACCTACCGTCCGCTAACACGCCCGTCCCGTTACCCGTTCCCAGGCGGAGCGGAACAGGACCACACCGCTGCGAGGAGGCTCGGACGACGGCCAAAAGTTCCAGTGGGTCCCTCCTGCGGCGGATCATCCAGTAACCGTCAGGTATGCCATTCGATCGGATGCGACGCCGTGTTGTTGATGGGAGGATGTCTGAGGTGCATCCCCCATGCTCCGCCATCTATACCGGGGAGAGGAGGCTGGCTACTCGGCGCTGCTCTGCCGAACCCCGGCAGAGCAGCAGTTGTGGTCTCGGTTCCCTCTCTGTCAGATGCCCGTAGTGTGAAATCACATTGTGGTTACCAGCAATATCCGATGAGAGATATGGCTTTGAGAGAGATGTTGCCTGCTGTATTGTAGATGTATTTTATCCCATCACATTTTACATAAAGGAACCATTACGAACTGATGAGTTTAGTGTTAGAGGAAGAGGCACAGTACTGCTTTTTGTAATAACGTTTAAGTATATTACCACAAACATCACAGTATTTTGATTTCCAAATACTGTCAGCTCAATGCAATATACAGTTAGATGTAGAGCTAGGTAATATACTGTGTTTGTGATACAATATTTTATGAGCCAATCGAAGCTATTCAGTACAATGAACAACCACCCACCCCAATCAACATGTTTGGACCTGAAAGTGGGTGACATAATAGCTCGAGATGAGGTCAATTAGGTCGTTTTTGATAATTGTAGTTATTTATGTCCCGTTTATTGTTGATCTATAAAATCCATGCAGAAGAATAATAGGTTGTTGTAAACCAACACAATCTTTTGAGGGACATATCCAGATGTTTAATTAGCAAATTACTGACAATAGATAGAAACAATTCGTTCAAGTCAAGGCAGAATAACAACAATGATACGATTACAAGATACAGAGTATAGGCTACATGTGATCCAGAATACTGTATAACAACAATCTAATAACACCCTCTAGAGTTGAGGTGTAAGTTCCTGTTGTTTCTGATCAGCATTTATACCCTTATTTAGTCCCAGTCCCTTTTTAATGTTATTTCTGCATTTTGGTACTTAATCACAAGTTGGTTTGGTTTGCCATTAAGGAAATGTCATACATGGTGTTAGCAGGAACAGTAACCGTTTAGCTAGACAGGCTATCAGGGTTACTTGCTAGACATGCTAACAGGGGCTAGCAGATGATAAGCTAGCCAGGCAGGCTCGCAGGTGATGAGCAAGCCAGACAGGCTAATATAAGCTGTTAAAGGCTAGTTAAGTGATAAGCTAGCCAGCCAGGCTAGCTGGGGTTAGGGGGAACTCAACAGTGGTTACTAAGGAGCTTGTTTGCAGGCTGTTGACTCAGACATTACATGTTGTCATGGCGATACAGAGAACCACTGCTATGACTTATTGACCAATTTGTCTTGTAGAAAGTATTTACAAAAAGATGAGGAAATCGCAATCACTCAGTACACACCCCATGTTGTCATGGTGACACAGAGGGCCATTTTTTAGTCAGGGTGTTGTGTGTAAGATAAGGTGGCTACTGAAGGAGATAAGGGTGTAAAGAAAGGTTTGTAAAAAACGTGCATGTAGATAAGGGCACTAGGTGAGAGATGTGTCATGTGACCCAGTGTTTATAGAGGAGGTGGAGGTGGCGCCATGTGACTTTAATTACCTGCACAGGTAAGACTTGCATAAAGATGGTGGATTCTAGTAGAAACTAAACAAAGTAGAAACTAAAAACAAGGGTTTAGTTACAGTAGATGTTAAGCTACAGAATAAACTAAATACATCTGAAACTAAACCACAGTAGATGTCCAGTTACCGTGTAATCTAAATCCAAGTGGATACGAAGCTACATTAGTTATGAGCTGCAGTAGAAATCAAATACAATAAAACAGTTCAACCAGAGTAAATATTAAGAGTAGACACTAATTCCCAGCTCATATGAAGCTAATGTAGAAGTTTTTAGGTCTGTAGCGTGTACACGTGTCTGGGCCTGCTGTCAGCATCTGGAACACTGAACACACACCAGGCCAGCTCAGCTTTAACCCAATTAGCCTCCACTCTCTGTCTCTGTCTCTGTCTCTGTCTCTGTCTCTGTCTCTGTCTCTGTCTCTGTCTCTGTCTGTCTTACTCACTCTCTTCTCTCCCTTTCTCCCTGTGTGTGTGTGTGTGTGTGTGTGTGTGTGTGTGTGTGTGTGTGTGTGTGTGTGTGTGTGTGTGTGTGTGTGTGTGTGTGTGTGTGTGTGTGTGTGTGTGTGTGTGTGTGTGTGTGTGTGTGTGTGTATATTGAGGTCAAATCCCATCAATATAACCAATCGTTTTGTGATGGCAAACTCCTCCCAGAAAGACAGCTGTGCCCTGTCCTGCAACAGTAACAGTTTTCAAATCAACATGACATGACTCATTTGCCACGTCTATGTGGTGTTCGCACTAATGGATCAGTAATAACAATAGTTTATTCAAGCTAGGGCTGGCAATTTATTTTAGAAGAAGTCTTTGGTCATATTTGTTGAATTCCCTTGACACCTATTTTATTTATTGATACCAATCAATAAATCAAATGTTCTGACAAAATAATAAAAATGAAGGCTGGTATCTGCCTGGGCTCTTGCAGGCTTGCTGTAAGCCTGGATCAAATCATTGGATGACCTGACCTCCCTGTCTGTCTACCTACCAGGCTAGGTAACCGCGAGCAGTCTCAATGTAATGATGTAGTTCTGCAGGACGGTTGTAGTACAGTAGTAATACATTAGTAATATGGTAATGATGGTGATGGGATCGTTCAGGTGCGATGGCAGAGGCTCACCAGGCGGTGGCGTTCCAGTTCACGGTGACCCCCGACGGCATCGACCTGAAGCTCTCTCACCAGGCCCTCACCCAGATATACCTGTCCGGCCTCCGCTCCTGGAAGAAGCGCTTCATCAGACTCAAGGTGCTTGTCGGTCTGGCCACCCATCTGTCTGTCTGTCGACCTTTTTGGCCTCCACTTTTGGAAGTAACTCTTTATCAGACTTAAGTTGTCTGTCTGTCTAACTGTCTGTCTGTCTGTCTAAGGGTCTGTCTGGCTGTCTGCCTTCCCACCCACTTATCTGTCTGTCTGTCTGTCTGTCTGTCTGTCTGTCTGTCTGTCTGTCTGTCTGTCTGTCTGTCTGTCTGTCTGTCTGTCTGTCTGTCTGTCTGTCTGTCTGTCTGTCTGTCTGTCTGTCTGTCTGTCTGTCTGTCTGTCTGTCTGTCTGTCTGTCTGTCTGAGACCCAAGCTAGGGTGTAAAATAAGACAAACCAAAAGGACCCATAGATTCTATCATCTCTGTCTCTCTGTCTGTCTCTCTGTCTGTCTGTCTCTCTGTCCCTCTCTCTGTCCCTCCCTCTCTGTCTCGCTCTAACAGAACAGTGTGATAACGGGTGTGTATCCCGCCAGCCCCTCCTCCTGGCTCTTTGTGGTCATCGCCATCTTGGCCACCATGTACACACGCTCAGACCCGTCCATGGGCCTCATCGCCAAGATCCAGGAACACCTGCCTGTCAGGTGAGACGGAGACCTACCTGTCAGAGTATAGAGACCTGTCAGGTGAGACGGACACCTACCTGTCAGAGTATAGAGACCGCTAGCTGTCAGGTGATAGCCCACCTATTAGGTGACCTTACATGTCAGGTAGGCCCTACCTGTCGAGCTTATTGGGTGTTTTGTGGTTGGGGTGTATTGAGTGTGTGCGTGGGGCTCACTGGCTCTGTGTGTGTTTGTGTTCCAGTGAGTCGTTGAGTGCCCAGTGCCAGACGGTGGTGTCTGCGGTGGTCTTCAGCACGCTGCTGTGGCTCTCCCTCATCCTCACGATGAGACTCTGTCTCAAGCAGCTCCTGTCTTACCACGGCTGGATGTTCGAACAGCACGGGAAGCTGTCGAGCACCACCAAGGCCTGGATGGTCAGCCTCTCCCCTCCTCTCCTCGCTCTCCATCTCTTCCCTCTCCTCCATCATCTCTTGTCTCCATCTCTTCTCCTCTCTCATCTCTCCATCACCGGACTCCATCTCTTCTAAGTCTCTCCATAACCTCTTCCATCCTCCACTCTCTCTTCTCATCTTCCCATCTCTCAACAAGGTTGACTCTTCTTTGTTCTCCATACAGATCCACTTTCATCCTCTCGTCTCAGTCAGTCTCTCCACACCCTATGCTTCTTTCTGATTCTCCATGTACCTGTATGTGTGTGTTCTCCAGGCTCTGGTACGGATCTTCTCGGGGCGACAGCCTCTGCTCTACAGCTACCAGGGCTCCCTCCCCAACCTACCTGTCCCCAAGGTCAAAGACACAATCCACAGGGTGAGACTCACCTGGACACCTGTCCACCACACACCTGTCCACCACACACCTGTCCACCACACCTGTCCTCCACACACCTGTCCACCACACACCTGTCCTCCACACCTGTCCACCACACACCTGTCCACCACACACCTGTCCTCCACACCTGTCCACCACACACCTGTGCACCACACACCTGTCTACCTCACCTGCCTCATATGTTGTGTGCGTGTGTATCTGTTGAAGGTCCTAACCAGTAGTTATGTGTTGTGTGTAGTTCTTGGACTCTGTGCGTCCTCTGACGGACGCTCACCAGTTCGAGCGCATGTCGACGCTGGCTCGGGAGTTTGAGAGCGGCATGGGGAAGAGGCTCCAGTGGTACCTGAAGCTCAAGTCTCTGTGGGCCGCCAACTATGTAAGTCTTTCATATTCTACAGCAGGATGCCTCATTGGTTATGTACTTTTGCCATAAATACTTCATGCATGTAGAGGTATTCATCCATAAGGCCTACAAGCATATACATATGATTGATATAATAATAGGTGAGTGACTGGTGGGAGGAGTACATCTACCTGCGGGGAAGAAGTCCCATCATGGTGAACAGCAACTATTATGGGATGGTGAGTACAAACACAGTCTGCTACTGGTTATACTGGGAGCTGCCCCGTACAACCGTAATATTCTACTGTTGGACTCAACCACAGTCGTCTAGTTATTATACTGGTAGCTGCCCAGTAGGACCCCAGTCTGCTCCTGGTTATACTGGGAGCTGCCCAGTATAACCCCAGTGTGTTGGTTGCAGGACTTCCTGTACGTGACGCCTACGCCCATCCAGGCTGCGCGTGCAGGCAACACCATCCACGCCTGCCTGCTGTACCGCCGCAAGCTGAACCGCGAGGAGCTCAAACCCGTGAGTCACGCCACGCCGCGGCCGTCAGCGCAGCCCTGAGGCGGCCTCAAAGGGCTCCACGGACCGCGCTGCACAGCAGCCCTTAAACCTGCACCGGGACGCTTTTATACTGCAGCTGTTTACTGTGGTTTTTAATACGTGTACAATAACAATCAATCCGTCCTGGGAAGCTTTGGTCTATTAAACGTTGTGCGTCTGGTTTACTTAGGGGCATAGAGCTCCAACCCTGTAGGGTGTAGCGCCTTGATCGGGCAATGGAGGATAAAACGCTGAGTAGGAAACTAACACCCATGTTGAGCTGTTTCTGGTGGATGGTGTGTGTGTGTGTGTGTGTGTGTGTGTGTGTGTGTGTGTGTGTGTGTGTGTGTGTGTGTGTGTGTGTGTGTGTGTGTGTGTGTGTGTGTGTGTGTGTGTGTGTGTGTGTGTGTGTGTGTGTCCGTCCTGCTGTGTCTCCATCTGTTGTTGTTTTTTTGTCCATGTGTCTTTTTTGGTTATCGTTTGTTTAAAAGCCATTTCCCATCATGTCCTCCTCCTCCTCCTCCTCCTCCTCCTCCTCCTCCCCCTCCTCCTCCTCTCTCTCCTCCCCCTCCTCCTCCTCCTCCTCCTCCTCCTCCTCCTCCTCCTCCTCCTCCTCCTCCTCCTCCTCCTCCTCCTCCATCTGCCCCCCCTCCTCCTCCTCCTCCTCCTCCTCCTCCTCCTCCTCCCCCTCCTCCTCCTCCTCCTCCTCCTCCTCCTCCTCCTCCTCCTCCTCCTCCTCCTCCTCCAACTGCCCCTCCTCCTCCCCCTCCTCCTCCTCCTCCTCCTCCATCTGCCCCTCCTCCTCCCCCTCCTCCTCCTCCTCCTCCTCCCCCTCCCCCTCCTCCTCCTCCTCCTCCTCCTCCCCCTCCTCCTCCTCCTCCTCCTCCTCCTCCTCCTCCTCTTCCTCTTCCTCTTCCTCTTCCTCTTCCTCCTCCTCCCCCTCCCCCTCCTCCTCCTCCTCCTCCTCCTATTCTCCAGAGTCGTATCCCAGGTTCACTCATTCCTCTGTGCGCTGCTCAGTGTGAGAGGATGTTCAACACCTCCCGTATACCTGGAGAGGAGACTGGTACACACAAACACACACACAAACGCATACACACAAATGACATGACTTGCACTGAACGAATGTCCACAAGCCTTGAGCTCACATGCAAACAATATGCTCTGGTTGGTGGTAGTAGTGGGTGTTGTTCTGGATGGCCCCTCCCTCATGACGTCATCACGAGGAGAATGGCTTTAGATTACTAGAAGTGTGTGTGTGTTTATATATGTGTGTGTGTGTGTGTGTGTGTGTGTGTGACTCTGAGGCTGATCTCAGTTCCGTCTATGTCCCTGAACACACTTCTCCTTTCATCTATCATCCGTCCGTCTTTTATTCCTATTCTTCCACGTCTGCTCAGATTCATCCCTTCTGTTGATCCACCCTTCATTTAACCTCTCTGTTACTGCTTCACTTTCGCTCTCTTCTCACTTCCTTCTTCTTGTTTATCTCCTTGTTCCTTGCTCTCTTTCTCCCTCTCTCTCTCTCTCTCTCTCTCTCTCTCTCTCTCTCTCTGAGGCAGAGAGTGCTAAGGTCTTCCGCCCCCTTCTGCTCCGATCAGTTTGAGAGGATGTTTAACTCTTGTCGGGTTCCGGGTCCAGTCACAGGTAGTACCACCCTCTACACATAGAGCTCACCGCCTGACCAAACCACCCCCTCACATGTAACCACACCCCCTGACCACGCCGCGTGCTTTAAAGTCACCCTTTTAAGAGGAACAAAGTACCCAACACAGATCCTCTTCTCTTCCTCCCACGTTCCTCTCCCTCTCTCTGATCAGTGTATTGAGTGCTTTCTGACTCCTCCTCTTCCTCCTTCTCTCTCCACTCTCTGTGAGCCGGTGTGCTGGTTATGATGGGGGCGGGGCTACTGTCTCAGGGGAATGCCACGGGCAGCAGTGTGGACCGTCCGAGTAGACGCAGTGCACATCACATGATGCTGTAGTTAGACCCCACCGTGCGGCCGTCAGCGGGCGTTGGCCGCGGGCGTTGTTGAGGGAGTGACGTCGAGTTGTGCTCCCTGTAGACACGGTGCAGCACTGGCAGGACAGTGAGTTTGTGGCGGTGTTCCATCGGGGCCGCTACTTCCGTCTGTGGGTGTACCAGGCGGGGCGGCTGCTGTCCCCCCGGGAGCTGGAGCACCAGGTCCAGCGCATCCTGGACGACCCCGCCGCGCCCGTGCCCGGGGAGGAGAGACTGGGGGCTCTCACTGCAGGGGACAGGTGAGACACACACCTGTACGGAAAACACCTGTTCCTACAGCCAGGCGAATCGGCAGACACCTGTTCTGACACCTGTTCTAAAGGCCAATCAGAACGCCTGTCACCTGTACTGACACCACCTGATCTAAAAGCCAATCAGAACCTCTTTCACCTGTACTGACAACACCTGATCTAAAAGCCAATCAGAATGACTGCCACCTGTACCGAAAACACCTGTTCTAACAGCCAATCAGAATGACTGCTACCTGTACCGAAAACACCTGTTCTAACAGCCAATCGGATTGCCTGACACCTCACACTGGTTCTTGCAGCCATAGGCTCCTCGGCAACGTTATCGGGTACATCAATGTCCCCCGGGTGTTATCAGTGTACATAGCTCAGCCTACCAGCCCACCCAGTGGACTGTAGCCACCCACTGTCGTGGGGGACCCTCCCACTTGTGATGTCACTCACGGGTCGAGGTTCCGATGGCTTGTGGGTGACCGGTAGCTCTTGTCCCTGTGGTCCAGAGTGCCCTGGGCCGAGGCCAGGAAGACGTACTTCAGCAGCGGTCCCAACAAGCGCTCGTTGGACTGCATCGAGAAGGCCGCCTTCTTCGTCACCCTCGACGACGAGGAGCAAGGCATGATGGGAGACGACTCGGGGGCCAGCCTGGACCGCTACGCCAAGTCCCTGCTGCACGGGAAGTGCTACGACAGGTGGGCGTGGCCTCTGCTCGCAGCGTGGGCGTGGCCTGTGGGTTTGAGTCTGTGGCGGAAGAGGCTGATTGGCTCTTGTGTCCCAGGTGGTTCGACAAGTCCTTCTCATTCGTCGTCTACAAGAACGGGAAGAACGGCCTCAACGCGGAGCACTCCTGGGCCGACGCGCCCACCGTCGCGCACCTGTGGGAGGTAGGCGGGGCTTACCGTCTCTCCTCCAATCAGCAGGGTTCATTTGGTGTCCTCCCTTCTCTGTTAATGTTTATGTGGAGTCACATGGTTGCCCAGACGTCTCTTGCTGTGTATGTTAATGTCTCTCTCCCTCCCTCTCTCTCTCTCAGTATGTCCTGGCTACGGATAGTTTCCAGCTGGGCTATAACACCGAAGGTCACTGCAAGGGGGAGGTGGACCCCTCCCTCCCACGCCCCCAGAAACTCACCTGGGAGTTCTCCCCGGAGGTAGGCCCCCCGTCAATCAACCTGTGTGTGCGTGCGTGCGTGCGTGTTTTTTCTACCATTGTAAACACTAAATAGGGTCTACGAGTTCACAAGTCTGTGTTACAGGTGCACACATCCGATCCTGTGCATAACAACTTCAACGAGTCATGCACTTGACACTTTTGCTACAATCATTGCAGCGCAGTTGGTGCAAAACCCATTCACACACCCGTGTTTCATAATCTGATCCTGGGAAGGCACACTGGCATCAAGTTCTGAACTACTGCTGGTTTGTAGTGTCAGGACCAGTTTGGCTGGTCACTTGACGGTTCGACTAGTACTGGGTTCTAGCTCCAGGACCAGTTGGTTCTATCGGGTTCTAATGGTTCTGGGTTCTGGCTCCAGGACCAGTTGGTTCTATCGGGTTCTGATGGTTCTGGGTTCTGGCTCCAGGACCGGTTGGTTCTATCGGGTTCTGATGGTTCTGGGTTCTGGCTCCAGGACCGGTTGGTTCTATCGGGTTCTGATGGTTCTGGGTTCTAGCTCCAGCAGCAGGTGGGCCGGTCTCTGGCGGTCGCCCAGGCGCTGGCCGACGACATCGACTTCCACGTCTTCTCCTTCCGAGACTTCGGGAAAGGGAGGATCAAGAAGTGTCGCATCAGCCCTGACGCCTTCATCCAGCTAACGCTGCAACTGGCCTACTACAGGGTAACTCACTCACTCACTCACTCACTCACTCACTCACTCACTCACTCACTCACTCACTCACTCACTCACTCACTCACTCACTCACTCACTCACTCACTCACTCACTCACTCACTCACTCACTCACTCACTCACTCACTCACTCACTCACTCACTCACTCACTCACTCACTCACTCACTCCCTCCCTCCAACTCACTCACTCACTCACTCACTCACTCACTCACTCACTCACTCACTCACTCATACTGTCATGTTATGAGAGTGTAATGTAACGTTTTACTTTGCATTGTTCTTTGTAGCTTTTTTGTGTTGTTTTTGTGGTTTTGATTGGCTCTGCGTTGTGATTGGCCGGCAGGAACGGGGGATGTTCTGTCTGACCTATGAGGCGTCGATGACCCGCCTGTTCAGGGAGGGCCGGACGGAGACGGTGAGGTCGTGCTCCAACGAGAGCTGTGCCTTCGTCTGTGCTCTGGAGGAGGGGGAGGTACACACACAGACTCACACACAGACTCACACACAGACACACAGACACGCACACACACACACACACACACACACACACACACACACACACACACACACACACACACACACACACACACACACACACACACACACACACAAATTATTTCCTGCATTGTAAACTCTCCTTTTTGGCAACATTTTGAAAAAAATGTATACAGGGCATTCAGTACAGTCCACCTGATGCACAATCACCAAGGATCTCCAACTGTGTGTGTGTGTGTGTGTGTGTGTGTGCGTGTGCGTGCGTGTGTGTGTGTGTGTGTGTGCGTGTGTGTCAGGAGAGGGAGGAGTGCAGGCGTCTCCTGCGTGCGGCCTCAGAGAGACACCAGAACCTGTACCGCCTGGCGATGACGGGCGGGGGCGTCGACCGCCACCTCTTCTGCCTCTACGTCGTCTCCAAGTACCTGGGCCTCGACTCGCCCTTCCTCAAGGAGGTGAGACCCACTCCTCCTCTCCTCCTTCCTTCACCCCTTAAGCTCCAGCCTGTTTTTAATTGTCTAATTCGTCTAATTAATATGCTTGGTGTTTGAGTTGTGTTTGGTGTGTGTCAAAATGACTTATATGTGCTTGTAGCGGCGTTTCTCATGTTTAATTTGATATGAATAGTTCTACATAATAAGGGCAGTGTTGTAAGCCTTTTGCTGCGAGAGTGATCACGGTCTTCCCAAATCTGGGGAGCGGAGATTAACTCAAGGAGGAGGTTTAACAGCAGAGGGGTTATCTAGCCGTCAACTCTCTAGAAATGAGTTTTAACTCCTCAGTTCATTCCCTCATCCCGAGTTGATCCATCGTGTGTCCAGGTGCTGTCTGAGCCTTGGCGCCTGTCCACCAGTCAGACCGCCGTCCAGCAGGGGGAGCTGTTTGACATGGTCAACCACCCGGAGTTCATCTCCTGCGGCGGAGGCTTCGGACCGGTCAGTACCGACCGATCCCAGAACACCACGCTCCCCTGTTGGAGGATGTTACACTGTGATAGATTAATGAAATGTTTTTGGGTGTGTTAGCTTGTTTTTAGCATGTCAGAAGCATTGAGATTGTCTTTACTGTTATCAGCATGTTTTTAGAACTAACTATGATGGCTTTTGACGAGCATGTCTTAAGCCCTGATATCGTCCCTCGCGGTACGTTAGCTTGTTGCTAGTGCTGAACGTGTTGTGGTCGACAGGTGGCCGATGACGGCTACGGCGTCTCCTACAGCCTCGTCGGAGAAAACATGATCAACTTCCACATCTCCTGCAAACACTCCTGTCCAAGCACTGTGCGTATTCATACTGGTACTCCGCAAAAATACCATGTACAAATACTCCTCTCTGGACTGAAGGAATTAATACTAGCGCTAGATACTCCATACAAATACTATGCACAAAGCACCATACGTATTAATACAAGTACTACTTAATTCATACATTTAAATATGAATACTATGCAATACTACTCATTTACATAGCGTGTCTCTGTATATATTTATGGGTACGAAGTGTCAAACCAGTGGATGAGGGACTGACCTATCGTGGGTCTCCTCTCTCTCCTCAGGACGCTCATGAGTTCGGAGCCCAGGTGAGGAAAGCGCTGGTGGACCTGTTGGACCTCATGTACACCGAGCCCACCCGGACATCCACCCGAACCTCCAGCCGTACCCCCAGAAACTACCAGCACAACCCACCAGCTGTCAAGAAGGACCAGTAGAGGAGAAACGTGTGTGTGTGTGTGTGTGTGTGTGTGTGTGTGTGTGTGTGTGTGTGTGTGTGTGTGTGTGTGTGTGTGTGTGTGTGTGTGTGTGTGTGTGTGTGTGTGTGTGTGTGTGTGAGAGGATCATGAGGGATGTTTGACGCCAGAACTATGCCACTCCACAATTTCCAGGACGTAAGGGTTGATTGGTCGATTGATCCATGGGGATGTGTCTGCTAAGGGAACTTTATTTGCCTGGAGCTAAAAATAGGACGCATATTTTATTGAACCTGAGGAAATGTTTTATATATACGTTTCTTAGGTTCCTGTTGATTGTTCAGCTGGAGGTAAAGATAGCCATGAGAGGTGTTTCATGTTCCTGTTTAAAAGTCTTAGTCTAATCAATGTTTAGAGACAGAGGCAATATTACTTCACAAATATTAATAATGATATTAATAATTATATGAACGCATATTCATGTCTCATGTTAACCAGCTCCGGAGTTCTGCTGTTGTCAAAATGTTTCCGCCAAATTAAATACTTAATACTTCAATAACTTTTTATTAAAAACAACTGAATTGTAAGACCTGGCTTTCCTGTGTTTCTTCCGCTGTGGGGTCGACAATTCCGCTGGCAGCTCCCCCAAGTACTCTAATCTCTCTGTTGCTCTCTCTCTGTCTCTCGCTCTCTCTCTGTGTCTCTCTCTCTCTCTCTGTGTCTCTCTCTCTCTCTCTGTCTCTCTGCCACCTGTCATCGTATCAGCTGTCTTTCAGATCTCTGCCTGCTCACCCAAAATCCTCCAATAATCCCCCCTGACACATGGCTTCAGCATGATGTCTCTCACACACACACACACACACACACACACACACACACACACACACACACACACACACACACACACACACACACACACACACACACACACACACACACACGGTGTAGTCTATATAAACCTGGTTAGATCTTTCGCGGAGGTAGAGCTTTCTCCTGCAGCTACTCTCCATCTCCAGGTAATAAACTCTACTGGTCTCTCCTCGCTCTACTTGTCTCAACTGGTCCGTTATCTCTCTTCTTGTCCCCCCATTTATAATGGTCTTTCCTCTCCTACTGGTCTTTACTGGTTTCTTCTATCCATTGTCCTCAAAATGGTATCTACTGTTCTCTCCACTATGCTGTCCTTCTCTGCTGATCTCTCCTCTACTGGTCTCTCTTTCTATCGGTCTCATCTGTGCTAGTCTTTACTGGTCCTCCAACTCTCTTCTGGTCTTTAATTGTCTCCCCTCTCCCTACTGGTCTCTCCACTCTACTGGTTTCTACTTTATACTGGTCTCTACTGTATCCTGTTCTGTACGGATCTCTCTACTGGTCTCTACAGTGTCCACTGATAACTAACTGGTATTAGTATCATAGTGGTTATATTATATATATATATGTTATATATATATATATTACTTTGCAACTCTAGCATCCAAGAACGAAAACCAACCGTAATATTGAAATACACTGAATCTGTATCTATCTGTTCTTCTCAATCTGAATCTCTCCCAACACTCTCTTGCATTCAAACTTCAAATGGACCTGGTTTCATACTTGCCTGACGTAGGTTGGATAGAGGTCGTTTGTCAGAGAGAGAGGGATGGAGAGAGAGGGGGATTGAGAAAAAGTGATCACAGAGAGACTTACTGAAGAATCTCCCAACTAGTGCTGGAGCGTGGTCTGTACGTCTGTTTGTTTTCTTAATGGCTCAGTACAGCTCAGAGCAGACGAGAGGGGATAATAGAGCTGGCAGGTGTAAATAGCTGCCCGTAGGCCCCCCTAATACCACTTAATCTAATTAAAAGCAGAGCATCCCTCTGATGGTCAAGAGTGTGAGCTTATCCTCGTCTGTGTCTCATTCTCTGAGTGAGACAACGGTCTCCAAAACATCAACCTGACCTCCAGTTACCCCAAGTGGATCCTATCATATTGTGTCTCTAGACCCTTCGGATCTCTCTGGGTGGTTACATTGAAGTGTCCCTCATCTCTCTCCAGGTCCGCCATGTCCGATGGAGAAGATGGGTAAGGCACCTGAGTGAATCCGTCCAATCACATCTCTTCTTCTTGAACACGCATCGACATCAGCGTTAACCCTTCTCCTGTTCCTCTCCTTCTGTTTCCCAGGGTTCCTCAGGAGGGTAAGAGGGCTTGTGTCTCCTTACCGTCTCCAAACATCTTTCCACCACTAGCTTCTCCTCACACGTTCTTTCTTCTTCTCTCTCATCCGTTGTTCTCCAGAGGAAGAGGAGCCGGGGGAAGGTCTGAACTCCCTCTTGGTTTGAACTAACCCTTATTCAGCCTAACTAAACCTACCAAACGTAAAGTAACTCCCACCAACAGGCCTCATGCTTGATCCGTCTGTATTGTGGAGTTTGTACATGGCTGTGATGGGATCGAGGTGAGGATGTGGGGTTAGATTGGCTTCAGTTCTTCTGTTGTGGATATCTCATCTCCTCTGTCTTGGCAGGTGAAGGAGAACGTCCCAAACAGAAGTAAGTAAGCAGAACACCTCCTCCCATTATATCGAGTGTATAGATATCGTACCGCTGTATGATTATAGTTCTCCTATGGATTACGGACCGGTCTGTTCCCCCAGGCCCCCGGTGTCCCAACTTGCGGCCCCTAAGATCCCAGGGGGCGACCGGGTGGACTTTGATGTAGGTCCGGCCCGGCGAACTAAGGCCTCGGTCTGGTGGATGTGGGGTGAGTTGTCGCGGCCCCGATGTCACGTCTCCCTGAACCGCCTCATGTCTCCAGGACATCCACAGGAAGCGCATGGACAAGGACCTGCTGGAGCTCCACACGCTCATCGGCGTCCACTTCCACCAGCGGCGGAAGGAGGAGGACGAGATCGTGGCACTCAAAGACAGAATAGTATGCTGTTTCGCCTCCCACCTCCTCCACCCTACTTTCACCAACACCGGCACCACCTTCGTCACCACCACTGGCCCTGAGGGAGACGGGGGTGGCCGTGATGATGACGACGGTGTCGGGGGCGAGTTTGACGACGATGATGCCGATGAAGATGTGTTTGTCTTTCAGGACAACCGGCGTTCGGAGCGCGCCACGGAGCAGAGGGTTCGAGCGGAGAAGGAACGACACCGCCAGGCCAGGATAGCGGTAATTAGCGCGTTAATGAGCACTTGGTGGATCCATCCACGATGCACTCGTTAACCTGGTCCAGCTAGAGAATGCTAGGATCTGAGCGCACCGTGAGAGAACTGTGAACACAGAGAAGCCTCTCGTGTGCTTCATGGTGAAAGGAACCCTGGGATCTGTGGTTTCTGGTTCTTGCAGGAGGAGCGCCAGAGGAAGGAGGAAGAGGAGGCGAAGAAGAAGGCAGAGGATGACGCCAAGAAGAAAATGGTCCTCTCCAACATGGGAGCTCACTTCGGCGGCTTCCTGGCTAAGGTCTGTCACTATGGTAACCTGCTGACTTCCTGCAGGGAAATATTTTAATATGTTGGTAATTTCCCATGATGAATTAGACATGGCTAAAGGTATACAATTCGTAAAAAAAGTTTGTGCCCACCAAGTCCAAATTATGGACACCAATAAAAAATCTACGACTCCTGTTAAACTGAACCCGAAACTCTCGCACTGTGATCCGTATTTTATTCAATTGGAGCCAGACACATTTCTAAATTTGACAGAGCCGTCTGTTATAAACTGGGCATCCAATAGGGTAGGCCTAAAATACCACATGGCCGTGGTGCTAGTGACATGACGTAAAGACATGGCAGGGGAAGAGTACATCTTGTGCTGCACATAGTTGTCCTTGGATATGTTATGTTGGAAAGGTTATGAAAAATCAGACTTGTTGTGCAAAGAACTTCAGGCCTAGCGTTTGGTGCAGGACTTTGAGGAGCCGTAATGTGTCCTTGGAGCGGGCCCCTGAAGCGTTCCTGTGCTCCTCCAGATAGAGCAGAAGCGAGGGAGGAGGCAGACAGGCAGGGAGGTGAAGACGAAGACGCTAGCAGAGAGACGCAGACCGCTGGTCCTCGACAACCTGAAGGAGGATGCCCTCAGGTCAGCTCCCACACAGCTCTGATCAGGGATCAATAACGTTGATCGATTATCAGCAGATAGATGTGGTGTTTTGTGGTGCACAACTGATTTCTACATTAATCTTCGGTCTCTGTATTCTTGATATGTTCCCCGTTCTCCCAGAGAGCGAGCGGCTGAGATGTGGAGCAGGATCCACCTGTTGGAGTCTGAGAAGTTTGATCTGACAGAGACCACCAAGAAACAGAAATATGAGGTCCTCTACCTTCCTGCATCTGATGTTTCACTTCCTGTCATCATGTGATATTTAACTTCCTGTCATCATGTGATGTTTTTTCTTCCTGTCGTGTGATATTAACCTTTCCGTCATCTGCTATTTAACTTCCTTTTTTTCTAAATGTTATTTTCAGATCAAGGTGCTGTTGAACAGAATCCAACATGCTCAGAAATTGTGAGTCAAAGCCATAAAACACTTTTATCGTTACATTGTTATATTAATATATTATAACATGATTCTGTTTGTATAACGAGATATAAATTGAGTTGATTGACACAAATGTAAATATCCCGTACAAATATATAATTGAGCAGTATATTTGTGTATATGAATATTATTAAATATTATTAAAATATGTGATAATATTCAAATATGTGATACATGTGTCTCTTCAGTAAAAAGGTTCACGGGAAGGGAAAGGTCGGAGGTCGTTGGAAGTGATGACCTTTGACCTGCTGGACGTGACCCCCGACAGATGCAGAGAAACACTTTAATAGAAATATGTAGTTTTATTGTAGAGTTAAAACGTCTTGCTGTGCAATATTATATGATATTATAGTGTCAATACAATATTTCTGTAGCTAAATGTGTGTTGTTCTGTTTGAGTGTCTCTGTTCATCTACGTATTGTCCAATAAAAGAGGGAGACTTATGGTGACGTTGTTCCTGTGGTGTGACCTTCCTGAAGGGGGAGGGCCGGGGGGCTCTGTGGGGTAAAGACGGCGTGGGTGGGGTCAGGGTCAGCCGGGGTCCAGGGGTCGAACCCCGCGTCTTTAGCTCCCTCCACAACCGTCTCCACGAAGCCGCGCTCCTGGTCAGCACTCAGGTCCAGAAGAAACCTGCAGACGAGAACACAACGCACAACGACATGAAACAACCAGACAACGCACAACGACATGAAACAACCACACAACGCACAACGACATGAAACAACCACACAACACACAACGACATGAAACAACCACCGACACACAACGACATGAAACAACCACACAACGCACAACGACATGAAACAACCACACAACACACAACGACATGAAACAAGCACACAACACACAACGACATGAAACAACCACACAACACACAACGACATGAAACAACCACACAACACACAACGACATGAAACAACCACACAATACAACATGAAACAACCACACAATACACAATGCAACATGAAACAACAACGCAACACATAATGCAACATGAAACAACCACACAACACACAATACAACATGGAACAAGAACACAACACAAAATGCATCATGAAACAACCACACAACACACAATACAACATGGAACAAGAACACAACACAAAATGCAACATGAAACAACACACAATACAACAAACAACAACAACAACACAATACCGCCACACACCTTTAACACTCCCCATACAACACACCGTTAACTAAACCCTTAACATTAACACGTGCGCTGTCTACACATCATAGATGACAGGCTGCCAGCTGCAGGTCACTGAACGGTCGCCATGGCCGCCGACTCCTCCTCACCTGGCCAGCTCCACGACCAGGACGCCCCCGGGAGAACACATCTGCTGCAGAGGACAGCCCAGCTGGTGGGCCATGCTGGAGACAGAGAGACGCGTTGGTTTGACCCTTACCCTCTGAGGTGATCTCCTGGTCATGATGGACTAGACATGCCCTGCAGCTGTTCCTCACACTGAAGAGATGCCCATCATTTGTTTTCTAGTTAGACTATGTCTTCCACCTTGAACATAGTTAAATGGGTTAGGCCAGTGCTTCTCAAACTATGGTACGTGTACCACTGGTGGTACGCGATGCGCTATCAAGTGGTACGCAGAGGAATTAGAAAAAAAAAAAAACGTTAGATTATAAACATTGCTATCAAAATACTAGTATGAATGGAAATACATTCACCATGAGATCATGCTCTCACTTACTGTGTGTGCATGTGTATGCGTTTCCGTGTCCCTGTTCTAGTGCTACAACTTTGTACAGCTGACAACAGCTAACAGTAAATAATATTATTTTTAAGACTAAATGTGCCTCCTGCATGCGATGTGCGTGGCTAAATAGGGCCACAGGCCTACGCTACTGTATGTTGTTATATTTTATAACATCTGTCATAATGGTGGTACTTGAGGAGACAAATATTTTCTGTTGGGGTATGCGGTACAAAGAGTTTGAGAACCACTGGGTTAGGCTATCCCCCAAATCCAACCATGGCTCCTGAACCGCGGAGGACAGAAGACCGACCAAGTCTCACTCCTCCTCTCACCGGTCGGTCCTCCAGCCTCTGAACTGACCCTGGAGTGAGGTGTTGTATCAGAGGTGCTCACCCAGCCGACAGGTAGATGCAGTGGAAGAAGTGGGAGAAGCTCTTCTTGTCCGGGAGCCTGGAGAGCGCGTCGAGGGGGAGGAACGTCACCGAGAGCCCGGTGGGGAGCAGCAGACCTGGGGGGGGCCGGGGTCACACACGGACTCCTTCATTACTGTGACCAGGACTCCTTCATTACTGTGACCATGACTCCTTCATTACTGTGACCAGGACTCCTTCATTACTGTGACCAGGACTCCTTCATTACTGTGACCAGGACTCCTTCACTACTGTGACCAGGACTCCTTCACTACTGTGACCAGGACTCCTTCATTACTGTGACCAGGACTCCTTCATTACTGTGACCAGGACTCCTTCACTACTGTGACCATGACTCCTTCATTACTGTGACCAGGACTCCTTCATTACTGTGACCAGGACTCCTTCATTACTGTGACCAGGACTCCTTCACTACTGTGACCAGGATTCCTTCATTACTGTGACCATGACTCCTTCATTACTGTGACCAGGACTCCTTCATTCAGAGCCATCCCATTTATACAAGGGATAGGTTTAGAGGAATGAATGGGTTAGAGGGGTGACAGGGTTAGAGGGGTGACAGGGTTAGAGGGGTGACGGGGTTAGAGGGGTGACAGGGTTAGAGGGGTGACAGGGTTAGAGGGGTGACAGGGTTAGGGTTAGAGGGGTGACAGGGTTAGAGGGGTGACAGGGTTAGAGGGGTGACAGGGTTAGAGGGGTGACAGGGTTAGAGGGGTGACAGGGTTAGAGGGGTGACAGGGTTAGAGGGGTGACAGGGTTAGAGGGGTGACAGGGTTAGAGGGGTGACAGGGTTAGGGTTAGAGGGGTGACAGGGTTAGAGGGGTGACAGGGTTAGAGGGGTGACAGGGTTAGGGTTAGAGGGGTGACAGGGTTAGGGTTAGAGGGGTGACAGGGTTAGAGGGGTGACAGGGTTAGGGTTAGAGGGGTGACAGGGTTAGGGTTAGAGGGGTGACAGGGTTAGAGGGGTGACAGGGTTAGGGTTAGAGGGGTGACAGGGTTAGAGGGGTGACAGGGTTAGAGGGGTGACAGGGTTAGGGTTAGAGGGGTGACAGGGTTAGGGTTAGAGGGGTGACAGGGTTAGAGGGGTGACAGGGTTAGGGTTAGAGGGGTGACAGGGTTAGAGGGGTGACAGGGTTAGGGTTATAGGGGTGACAGGGTTAGGGTTAGAGGGGTGACAGGGTTAGGGTTAGAGGGGTGACAGGGTTAGAGGGGTGACCGGGTTAGGGTTAGAGGGGTGACAGGGTTAGGGTTAGAGGGGTGACAGGGTTAGGGTTAGAGGGGTGACAGGGTTAGGCTGGTATTACCAGGGGTTGGTGTGTTGACCAGGGTTTCCTCGGGGCGTTGTCCCCTGGAGGACAGAGCCTGGAGCAGCGCCTGGACGTTGGCAAACGAGATGTCCTGGGCCGTCTGGGGGAGACGACGTTATAGCAACAATAAGTCATCATAATATCTAGACCGTGCTGATGAATTGAGTTTATAATGTCTTAGATTCGTCATATTATGATCATAAAGATAACTCATATTGAGATGATGTTGACATAACATCCATTGCATATCTATTGACACTTCCATACCATATATATGTATTTAATATAATCGTGTTTGATGTATTAATTGGTAAGGTGTGTTTGCCTTGACGTGGGATCCATTTTCAGTCTTCAGGAGACTCTGGTCTGAGGTCTCGACCCCGAAACACAGGTAAGGACTGGACACGATGTCGCCCCAGTATCCTGCTACTGCCACCTTGTCCCCCCTCTGGAACACACACACACACACACACACACACACACACACACACACACACACACACACACACACACACACACACACACACACACACACACACACACACACACACACACACACACACACACAAAGACACACACACACACCCACATACATAGACACACAGACGCAGCCTCCATTGAATACTAGTAGTAGTAAAGACTAGCCTGTGAAACTAGCAGTAGTAAAGACTAGCATGTGTCAGTTCTGAGTAATAAACATGAACATGTGTGAATGCTAGCAGTAGTAAATACTAACAAGTGTGAATAGTAACAGTAGTAAATGCGAGTAATAGTAGGTACTCTAGAAGTAAGAACTAACATGCGTAAGTACCAGCAGTAGTAAATACCCACATGTCTGAGTATTCGATAGGAGAGTAGAGTAGGGTTGGTGGTCTGGTAGACGCCCTCTCTCATCTGAAAGGCCACGCCCTGACTCCTCCACTCAAAGTACTGCTGTTTGTTGATGACTCCAGCCTGAATGGTACAGAAACTATATTTATATCCCTGCATCAACCAGTGGCCACTCTACTGCTCAAGTGTAGTTGTTTTGGTATGTTTTAGCTAGCTTAGAAGGGGGTTAGAGTAAACGTAGTATTCCTCTTTGTCTGTGGTGTAGCTTCATGGTCAGGTCAGTATGTATTAGTGAGGTCAGAGGTGGTTCAGTGTGGTCCCTACTCCTCGTTGGTGGAGCTTCATGGTCAGGTCAGTATGTCTTAGTGAGGTCAGAGGTGGTTCAGTGTGGTCCCTACTCCTCGTTGGTGGAGCTTCATGGCCAGGTCAGTATGTCTTAGTGAGGTCAGAGGTGGTTCAGTGTGGTCCCTACTCCTCGTTGGTGGAGCTTCATGGCCAGGTCAGTATGTCTTAGTGAGGTCAGAGGTGGTTCAGTGTGGTCCCTACTCCTCGTTGGTGGAGCTTCATGGCCAGGTCCCAGTCGAAGCAGCCCCTCCTGGAGTCGTACCTCGTCCCCAGGTGCTGGCGGACACGGGCGTCCCAGGCCCGGGTGATCGATACAGAACCAGAACCCTCGGTACACGGCTTGGCCCACGTCCTGAAGATGCGCACCAGCTCATCACGCTCCCGGAACTGAGGAGAAAGGGCCTCCATCACACACCATGCATGTTTCCTGTGGCGGTTTCAGAGTTTGGTTTTTCTGTCAAACGTAACGGAGGTTGTCTTCTGATAAGAGGTGAATGTTTCAGACGGGGGCAGCGTTTGCAACGGTCCACTTGTGCACTCCATAGTGCAGTATTCAAGGTGTCGCCCTTTGTCAAACTGTACAGTATAAACCTGGATCCCTTAATAGGTCACTAACTTTTTCCCAATAGTGAACCATAAAATATGTGTACAGCCGATGCAGATGCTTCCGCACTACATCCCATCATGCCTAGCTGTTTTCATTGTCATCAGATTCATCCAATATAAATGTTGGGCACACGCCGGTTTGTTTGGAGCGTGGCCAGCGCCAGGGTGCAGCACCCACCTTGAGCAGCGACGTGTCGAGGCATGGGTGGGGCTCCGCCTCCTGGCCGACCGTGACGTAGTCAACGAGACGCGCCGCTGCCTCCCTCAGCGCGTCCCCCGTCTCACTGCGTAGCTCGCTGTTCCCCAACACTTCCAGAAACGTCTCCGCCTTCTCTGAGCACAGAAACACACAGACCCCACTTCACCACCTCGACCGGCTTTAGGTTTATAGACAAGACAACATCGGACGATTAAAGGTTACAAAAGTCAAAGTTTTTTATTTGTCACATACTCAAACAGGAGGACGTGCAGTGAGTCATACTCTACTAACCCTGTATATCTGGGATTAAATTCTGTGTGTATATCTGTGTATATCCATGCAAAAAAAGACTCTGAGGGCACGGGAATTGGGGATCCTCAGAGGTGTTAATCAGTGTATCCATGGTCACCCACTGTGGACGCTAGTGCTCTCCTCAGGAGCGAGGGAGAGGGAAAGGAGCAGGAGTTGACGGGCGATCACGTCCATGCTGTTCTCGATCACCCATACCTAGACAGAGAACAGGACGTTAGACATGCTACGGCTAGGAGTGCCACTGAAACCGTTGAGCCGACTGAGACTCACGTGAAGGCTGTCTGTGTCCTCTAACCCCGCGAAGGTCTTCAGGATGTGTCGGGGATCGCTGCTCCCAACCAGTAACACATTAAGCTCCCCTTGCTGCTTTACGGGTCCTAAGGAAAAACGAGGGACACGTTACACACATCTAATGCTAGACATGATGAAGACGTGACATGATGCTGTGATTAAAGGTGACATATCATGCCACCAGCTGTGAGTGTGATTAGCTGCTACAAGCAAATATCAGCTTGTAACAGCTACAGAAAATCAGCCTCTTCTGACATCACAAGTGGGCGTGTCCAAGATGTATGACGGAAGACGAGCGACGTTTGCTACAGACCACTGGGCAGGCCGGTAGACAGATCTATCCAGCACACATCTAGGTTGACTCGCCCACTTGTGGGGTCAGGAGAGGCAGATTTTCAAAACGGCTTGTGATGCCTTATCAGTTATAGGTCACCTTTAAAAGAGTCGCCCACCTTTCGCCGTTAGGTCCCGCGCGGGGCTGAATCCCCACCAGGTGACGCTGCCCGCGCCCTCCACACAGCGCGCGCTGCTCATCCTCGTCTTCAGACCGGACAAAGACGGTCAGTGAACAAACATTACTAACTCCTGCGCTACATTATATGAATAACGTTACATTAATAACATTATTATGTATCTTAACATTATACTAGCCTCGGATTTAGACGACATTACGTTAGGCTACATGATGAAAAACCAAAGTAAATACGGCTTACCACAGCGCAGGTAAGTTAAGGGTTCTGTTCCTTAAACTTTGTGCACTTCATGTGAATATAATTTGTGTAAGTTTAATTGTAGCTCCATTATGTTGGGTCTTCTTGTCAAATAGTGTAATCTAAGGCAGTCCAACACCCGCTAATCGTTTAGACACAATTCACAGTAAGAGTTAATATCGGTCCACATGTTTATGCAAGCTCCAGCTGAGTGAATGCCTCGCTTTAAAGCTTTAAAGACGGTAAAACCAGTATTAAGACAAACTTACCCTAGGAAACGATGATGAACCGTTGATAACGAAACGACATCGACGCCTCGACACAATAGTGAGGGTACTCTAAAGTTAGTGCTGGTTGCTAAGCGACAGCGGGAAGGAGGATAAATGTCGCCCCCGAGCGGTGGGACAGAGAAAGACAGCAGGAGAGGCGGGTCAATGGTTTTATTGGTTTATGAAGCATACAACATCTTTTAAGGTCATTGTAACATCTACGCACTGTATTAGTACATCAGAGAGCATACCATTCAAAGTACAAATAGATACTTGATAAACACGATTCAATACAGAGAACAAACGTATTAGAATGAGTTGGAAATGGAATACAACTGTTTTCTTTTTTTTACAGATATCACTTTCCAGCTAAACATTTAGAACTTTACGGCAGATAATTCTCACACACACACACACACACACACACACACACACACACACACACACACACACACACACACACACACACACACACACACACACACACTTAAACAAACTAAAATAGAATAAAACAGAATATGGCAACAGAACATGTAAACACGGAAGACAGGATTAGGGTGGTTGTAAAATGCCATAATTAACAGAAATTATACTGATACTCATCATAGAGTAATGATGATCTGAACACAAAAACATGTAGGCCTATTTTATGTTACTTTAGGTAAGATTTAAGAGCTCTTAATTTGAGTGCAATTTCTCAGAAATACCAAAACCTTCCATCAGATTTGTGTGAAGTGCTCTGTCAGAAAATCTCTTCTGGTTGACTGCGTGGCGGCCTCTCGACGAGATAATTGAGACTTAGACCTTTCAATCACATGCGCCAGTGAATGGCCGATCCACTTCAACATTTGGGAGTTAAAAATTCTCTTTCGGAATTACGACTCTCTTTGCAACTCATAAATCTTACCCACAACATGTTTAAACAACAAACACTACTGCTAGCGGGGTTTAGCCTTCAGCGCTGCCTCCACCTCCTCCTCTGGCAGCAGCGTGTGCCACTGCGCTACGGGGCGGCGCGGGTTCGCTAGCATCTCGGACCAGTGGCGGAGTCCCACACCGGTCGCCCCGTAGCCCATGAAGCTCTTGCCGATGGGGTCGTTGCTGCCTAGCTTGTCGTAATCAAACACGGTGATCACCACCTGCACTTTCTGGATGTGGAGCAAAACGGGTTGGTCAAATCCAGGGCACTTTATTATTCCGGAGGAGAACTAAGTAGTAGAGTAGGGTTTGTCAATGATGAGGTTACTGGTCTCACCTGGATCTGCTCGAAGGGAACATCAAAGCTGAAGCTCTCGTTGAAGTAGGGGTTCAGGGTGTTCTTCTTCACCGTTGTCTTCTTCTTCTTGATCCTCTTCCCGTTCTGCTGAAGGACAATCTTCACGAAGGGGTCTGAGGAGAAAACGAGTTGTTAACGTGCTGTTTCTGTTCACCCTGTCATCACCACCCTGTCATCCCCACCTTTCTGTCATCCCCAGAATTTCACCCTGTCATCCTCTCCCTGCGGTCGTCATTGCAATTTCACCCTGCCATAACCACACTGCCATAACCATTCTGTCATCACCGGCCAATCATCCCCAGAGTTTCACCCTGTCATCACCAGAGTCTCTGCCTGTCTCCCCCACCCTGTCACCAATGTAGCCGTGAAGCCCTCTGTCTTTCAGTGATGAACGATGGTCGTAGTGCATGGATGACCTGATAGTCCTCCCACGTCCATCTTCTTCAGGTTCTTGGCCTCCATGATGTTGACGGTCAGTTTCCCGGCAGTGGGAACGTATCGCAGAGAGATGCAGATGTCTCCCAGCAGCTCTTGCTAACAAAACAGAAGAAGGCATGAAATGATTTCTGTCATTGACTCTGCGGCCCTGGAGAAGCTCTTACTCTGTAAGAGTAATGTGGCCCCCGGTCGATGAAGGGATCTGTAATGCTACACCCATCACTAGGAACTAGGAACTTGTTCCTACAGGACTTACCTAACTTTACGCATGTAGGTATTAATGTTAACTTACTTACTAACTAAATTGTTTGGCTACTTTGGCAAGTATCAACATTTTCCTTGTTTCAGATTCAAGGCACAGTTACTGGTTTCGTGGTTACTTTGGCGGCTTCTGAAATACGTGATCTAGATTTAGAGGAACAGGGGATGATGGACCGTACCTCCTCCTTCTCTCCGCTCTCCACGTCTCTCCAGGTCTGCAGGGGCTGACCCAGGTCCACACTGTTCATGGGGATCTTGATCTCCCCGATGATGTCATGTTTGGAGAAGCGGTCGAAGTCAAACACCTGCAGAACCAGGGTCTTCCCTCCAAGCTCTGCGTACGGGATCTAGAAGAGGGAACCGTCATTACTACCAGCAGCAGTAAGACTTTATCTATACCAGCAAAAATATGCACAGTGACACTATAAATATCTACACATAAATTTGCAGTAAAGTCTGTAATAACGGCAGTAAAACATCGGCAGTATCGTCTCTTGTAACGTCTGTGGGAACGTCTGGAGGCACCTTGAAGATGAAGGTCTCGTTGAAGACTGGACACAGGTTCTTGCGCTGGACCTTGGTTTCAAACTTCTTCTTTTTGTCTGGTAACAGGAAAACCTTGACATAGGGGTCTGACGTCCCCCCCATATCCATAGCGGCCAGGTCCTGGGCCTGAAGTATCCCCACGATGAGCTGAGGACAGGAGACGCAAACATATGACCGGGAGGTGAGGATCACGGGAGGTGATGTTCAAGTAAATAAACATGTTTTTGTAATTGTTTATTTGCGTCTTTAAAACTACTACTGTTACAAATGAACAAATCTGTAACATCCATGGATCTAAAGACAAATAGTCGATGGAGCCGATGGGACTAGCATGCCTTGTTTAGGCAAAGAGATGGCGGAAAGGACTTCTGGTGATGTCCCTGGACATAGCAGTGTCCTACCTGTGCGTCTGTGAAGTTGTAGTCCAGGGAGAACTCCAGTCTACCCAGCTTCTCCTGCTCCTTCTCCTCCTCCCCTCCCTCCTTCTTGTCCTCCCCCTCCTGTGAGAAACCAAACAGGGGATTAGATTAGAGGACATGTGTGAGGAAGATGTTAGGTTTGTAGAAGAAGGGCAGGTAGGACATTGTAGGGCTCTATGGTCTCTCTACCTTCTCCCCTCCCTCTCCATCTCCTTCCTTGGCCTTCCGTCTCCGTCCACCCTTGGAAACTCTCTCCTTCTTGGGCTTCTTCTTCTTGGCAAAGCACTTCTTGAAGACACAGAAGATGCAGCAGGCCACCAGCAGTATCACCACCACCACGATGGCCCCCACCGCCCACATGGGCACTGTAACAACAGGAGACCATCAGAACTGAATCAACACAGAGACCATCATCACTGTATAAAGTCTGTCACCATTCAGTGATCATTCACTGAGACATCACCACTGTAACAAGGTGTAGACATTTTACATTGTAACACGATCGACACTATTGTAAGAGACCCTCCACGCTGCAACATAACACTGTAACAAGATAGGCACCATCACCACTTTAACAAGATATACCGGTAGACTGTTAAAACTGTTGCAACACATGGACCACAGGTCTCTGGCAGGTTCATCTAAAAGCCACCAGGTGGCACAACCGAGGAAACACCAACACAATACCAACAGCACATACAGTATAGGGTGGATGCTGGCTTCAGCTCGAAGCTGTCTGTTCTATCATGATAAGGTATTGTTGGCCTTATCATGACGAAGGCCTCTCTTCTGTTATCATGTCTTCGTTACATAACCTTTTGCTACTCATTGCTATACTCTAGTCATTTGGCGGAAGCTTTGTTCCGATGAGGTTTTTAGAATACATGTTATTAAGGAGCAGCCTACTTCTTGCTTAAAGGTAGAGTAGACGTGTCAAACACCATAATCACTACTCCACTACCCTGCCCTTATAAATGTTACCAGGAAGACCTGAGCCGGTCTAACTGTGCATTTTGTGCAGACCAACACCATGACAGCATCTGAGAGTAGACCTACTTGGCAGGTGGGTGATTTCGTTGAGGAACTTGTCCTTCATGTGTTTGTAGTCATGGTGGTGTTCTGGGTTGTGCTCTGGGTTGTGTTCTGGGTTGTGTTCTGGGTGGTCTGGATGGTGGTCTGGATGGTGGTCTGAGTGCTCGTGCTTGGTGGGCTCTGGTCCTTCCTCTGATTCTGGTTCAGAGGGTTCTGCAGCCCTTCGAGGCCGGGTTCCGATGCTGAGCAGCCTCATGCTGTAGCTGGAACACAACACACACACTGAGTTAGAGCGGTGGAGGGACAACACACACACTGAGTTAGACCGGTGGAGGGACAACACACACACTGAGTTAGACCGGTGGAGGGACAACACACACACTGAGTTAGACCGGTGGAGGGACAACACACACACTGAGTTAGAGCGGTGGAGGGACAACACACACACTGAGTTAGACCGGTGGAGGGACAACACACACACTGAGTTAGAGCGGTGGAGGGACAACACACACACTGAGTTAGACCTGTGGAGGGGACGCACAACTTCATGAAAATAAAAATCTTGTCTGACTACATGTCTACATGTATTACTACTAGTACTACATCTAAGACTACGATATATATAAATATATTTATAGTATTTAATGTGTGTGTGTGTGTGTGTGTGTGTGTTTGTATTTGTTTGTGCGTGTGTAATCCAGTAGTCCAGGCTCCATGCCAGATGCTCAACATGGCCGACCTTAATCCCTCTGTTGCTCTGTCACATCAAGCATCTCTCTCTCTCTGGATCCCACTCTGTCTACCTGCCCCCCTCTCTCTCTCTCTCTCTCTCTCTCTCTCTCTCTGGATCCCACTCTGTCTACCTGCCCCCCTCTCTCTCTCTCTCTCTCTCTCTCTCTCTCTCTCTCTCTCTCTAACTGGATTAGGCACTAGGCCCTAGGGTCTTTTATGGCTCATCCAAAATGAGTCCTTCAGAGTTTTGATGTCCTGTCTGTGTGTCCAGCTCTCTACCAGTCTGTTGACTGTCTGTCTGTTACTGTCTTTAGATGGCAGCGATGATGATGAGGATGATGATGGCGATGATGATGTTGATGATGATGATGATGATGTTGATGGTGGTGAGGGGGATGACATTTCCTTAAGAGTCTCAAACAGAGCTGTCAAAAAGGTAAAAATACAGTTTCTCTCATTGCCCTTATGTGAAGCAGTGAACATACATTTTACACACATACTGTAGGTTCTATTGTTACTCCAATCTACCAAGATATAGTCATTGCATCTGCAGAGTCTGGCATCTCACACAGGATGGTACAGCTAGTGGACTGTGGACTATATAGCTGACTATAGTTTCTTTATAGCCAACTTAAGGTGGACTGTAGTGGCTTTAAAGACTCTGCAGCTGTTCGAAAGCGTAATATAATCAGATACAGAGCAGCTAAAAGCCCAGCTATATTCATCCATAGTTGTCTACAGAGCAGTTACAAGTCCAAACATATTCAGCTGATGCTGGCTATAGAGCAGGTAAAAGTCCAGATGTATTTGGCTGCAGTTGGCTATGCAATATAAAAGTCCAGCTATATTCAGCTATTGTCAGCTATATTCTATATGCTATCCTTGGCAATAGATCAGCTATAGCTGGTTGACGATGTCATGCAAAGCTGATTGAAATGGGGGATTATCAAACGATTCCACTCCTGTTTGTTTTCTGTCCTATTTTGTCTACAAACAATGCCGAGCGTGGATTATACAATTAATATACAATATATAATAGATACATAGCTCAAAACTCTCATAGAGCAGATATTTTAGCACATTACGTGACTTTTAAAAACTAAAACCCCACTTTATGATCCATGTCATGATCTAGCTGAAGGAAATGTGTGGATCCTCAAGAGAACCACTAAAGTATCGAACTCTGTTTGAGTTGACTCACCTGTGCAAGAGTCCAGTGGTTTCCTGTAGAACCTGCTCCTCACCACTCACTCACACTCCACCTGACCAACTGTACTGACACACTCAGCCTCCCAGCATCACACACACTGTGCCACTAATCTCGTAATCCCCCCTTCCCCCCTTCCTTTCAGCCCAACACATGTGTTGCTGAACATCTGGGACCTCTAAGAATATATACTGTTGCTGATCATAAGGACTGATTCAGATCAGCCGCATTGATCGGGGAGATGGAGGTTGTCGTGGTGAAATGAGACGGTGTCGTCAACACGACGGTCCCCCATTAGGACCCACCGATCAGACCAGCCCTCCTCCTCCTCCTCCTCTAATCCCTACAGCCAGCGCATCCCCTGGCTTAACATGGACCCGGACCCAATGCTAAGCCAGGGGATGCTAGCATGGTGTCCTGGTCCATGCTAAGCCAGGGGATGCTAGCATGGTGTCCTGGTCCATGCTAAGCCAGGGGATGCTAGCATGGTGTCCTGATCCATGCTAAGCTAAGGGATGCTAGCATGGTGTCCTGGTCCATGCTAAGCCAGGGGATGCTAGCATGGTGTCCTGGTCCATGCTAAGCCAGGGGATGCTAGCATGGTGTCCTGGTCCATGCTAAGCCAGGGGATGCTAGCATGGTGTCCTGGTCCATGCTAAGCTAAGGGATGCTAGCATGGTGTCCTGGTCCATGCTAAGCTAAGGGATGCTAGCATGGTGTCCTGGTCCATGCTAAGCCAGGGGATGCTAGCATGGTGTCCTGGTCCATGCTAAGCTAAGGGATGCTAGCATGGTGTCCTGGTCCATGCTAAGCTAAGGGATGCTAGCATGGTGTCCTGGTCCATGCTAAGCTAGGGGATGCTAGCATGGTGTCCTGGTCCATGCTAAGCTAGGGGATGCTAGCATGGTGTCCTGGTCGGAAACGTACCCGTGTTCCCCGGGTCCTATGTTCCCCGGGTCCTATGTTCCCCGCTTTGTATGTGACCGGGGAACATAGGACTGTGAGCAAATCTTTCTTTCGTAGGATGGTAGGGGCAAGTACCGCCTAGTTGCCTCTGATTCGCCTTTGATTGGTTAGAATGGCTCTCCTCCGATTGGTTAGGGTTAGGTTTAAGGTTAACCCTCACCCTAACCCTAAACTGACCCCAACCCTTTGCACCCGGGGAACATAGGGATGAGCACTCCTGGTCCATGCTAAGCTAGGGGATGCTAGCATGTTGACCTGGTCCTTGCTTCACCAGGGGATGCTAGCATGGACCTGGACCACATGCTAGCGTCCCCTGGCTTAGCATGGGGTGGTCCTGACTCCTGGTCCATGCCAGGCCAGGGGACCAGGATCCCCCCCATGCAAGACAGGGTCTCGATCCCCCTCTACTGCTGAACCTTCCGTATAAAGGTAGGGTCGTGTACTTGATATGGTAATGCGTATTTGCATAAAGGTACAGCATGTTTTGCTGGCGAGTCCCAGAACTTGTAATAACGCTGACGGAGCACCCTGCGGAGCCGACATGTAACACACACCAAGTGGCAGGCTGGGTGCTTTCAACCACAGGAGTTAAAGATTACAGCCCAGACAGACCCTGAGTCAGCAACTTCTAGACTCAAAGTCCCACCGTGACCTGATGTACAGTAGAACCTCTTATCACTGATGTTCTGTATGTGGACACTAGATTGTAGAATTTACACTGACACACACACACACACACACACACACACCGACACACCCACTGACACACACACACACACACTAAAATAAGGGACACAGAGACATGTTTAAGAATGTAATCCAAAATGATTGTGATTTTATTGCTTGTTAAGGGAGATCTAACCATGCTGCTGTACTTCATCGGACAGCATGTCCATTGGAAAATACAGACTCGAGAGATCATTTAGTTCATTATCCAGATCTCTGTTGCAACGTGCCGCCACAGAGACGGGCTGAGGTTGTCGTGTTCGTCATGGTAACAGATGGGGTTGGGAGTGGGGGGGGGGGGGGGTTGACACTCAGGTTGTGGTTGTCATAGTAAAATCAGGATGGGAGGGGGACACCCTAAGTGGGAGGTTATAGTTGTCATAGTAACGGAGACGGAGGAGGAACATGATGTGGTTGTCATAGTAACGGAGACGGAGGAGGAACATGATGTGGTTGTCATAGTAACAGAGAAGGAGGGGGGGGGGAGCATGATAGTGACAGGAGTGCGGGGATAAGGGGCGACAGGGTGCGGTTGGTATAGTAACGGAAAACAGGAGGCGGGGGGGAGGGGGAACATGTGGTTGTGGTTGTCATAGTAACGGGGGAGGAGGCGGTTCGGGGGGAAACATGGTGGTGGTCAAGATGGCGGCCGGCCGGTCCCCTACAGGGTGTGTTTGTCGAACAGGTACTCGCCCATCCCAGCCTGTGCCTCTGTGGCGCAGAGACGCCCCAGGCTCCCCATGTAGTCTCCCAGCTGCTTAATCACCACATGGCTGTCGGCCAGGAAGTGAGTCTCCAGGAAGTCGCACAGCTGCACAGAAGGGTGGGGGCAGAGGGGGGGTGGATGACACATCATGAGACGCACTCAGGGAGAGGATTACGTGCGCTGATGCCACACATTACACAACACAAGTGTGACAACATATTTGAGCGCTGCAGCAGCATCACGTACGTGTGGGTCTTTGTGTCCGTCAGCCCGGCGGTGGAGGTCCAGAACGCGGCTGTTCAGGGTCTTCTGGTAGTCCAGGGAGAAGGTCAGGGCGTCCAGACCACCCTTCCACTCCTCTCTGATGGGCTTCTACAACGCACACATACACACACTCTGGTGTAACGCACCTCTAGCAAAACAAACACCACCGAACACCACGCACAGAATCTACGCAACATGGTTACACAACACCCTGTTGAATAACGTCCTGTTTAAATTTAAATTATTTAGTGAATATTGTCTAGTGCACACATACACACATGATAGTTTAACATGTTCAATTTGACAGCATGTAAACATGTGTTGAAAGCATGTGGACAACATAAACTCAGAAATGTGTGTAGAGGTAATCTGTTCTCCTGCCGGTGGGGACTCACAGCGATGCTCTGCAGAACCACTCGCCCCCCCCTCATGTTCTGGTACTGGAGGAGCTGCTCTGCCTGCTCCTGCTCCTTAGTGGCCCGCTCCATGAAGTACTGGGAGAACTTCGGCAAGGCTACGTCGTCACGGTCAAAATACATACCCTGCACACACACAACATATACACCTGTATAAAATATTATTAAAAAAAACACATGTATATCATACCATCTCACACACACAGACGCATGTATATATTACACACAACACACTTTTATGTATATAATACAAACATGTGCAACACACACATTCATATACATACATTTATATATTACCATAACACACAGACAAACCTCTATCTTAAGACTAGTGGTCAGAGATCATACCAGGGCCAGGTAAGTGTACGACGCGGCCAGCTTGACATTGACCAGCTTGTTGAGGTCCGCTTCGGTCTCCAAATGATAGTTCTGTTTCACCGCGGAATGCATCGCTAAGAGACAAAAACACCATCAATACTAGTGTAACTTGGATACACTAAATCCCCGAATGAATACTGTTAAAAGAAATAATGCTCAATAACTAGGTTTACACTTACCTTCCACACTTAATATCGCTATACTGTTATATTGAATAAATTAAATAAAAGTACGTTTTCCGTAGAATACCTGCCGTTCAGTAGGAGTAAAAGTTAGGCAAAATATGTAGGCTATAGTTTTAGTCAAGCGGAGGCGAAGAGGAGAGCAAGGCTTCTGTCTACGCACTGACTCTTATAGGTGAATATCTAGAGATAATGACCACCTTGTGATTTAATGACTACCTGTGCATAAGGAGCACCTATAGTGTTAATAAGTAGCCAGCGTGCGTCCTGCTGCGGTGACCAGGTTCTGCACACGCAGCTGACTGCAACCATAATATGACCAGCTTCAAACTACTAACCACTCATAATTAATTGACCTCACCTGACACACACCGCTTTGGTCCTCCTTACTGTTTACATTTGTACTCAATGTATTACACTAACACTCGTCCCCTGAAACATCAACCAAAATATTTAGGAATTGAAAGTAGGATTTACCACAGTATTGTCTGATCCGCTTAACCAGGAAAACGTGGTTGCGTAGGTTTGGTTTGTTCTGTTTGCTGCGTTTGTGAGGCAGAGGGCGATGTTTGTTTAGGACAGCTGAAATGCTGGAGCTAACGGGGCTGGCAGCTTTTATGTGCTCAGCGGAGGTATAGCGCCGTCTGCTGGAGCGGAGACGTGTAGACAAGACTGGTTTATTTACTTATCACAGAACTTCTACTGCACGGATCCTACGGAGATCAGAATCCAAAAATAAAACGGGCGGAGTTACGCATTGTTCCCCTTTTCGTTTCCAGTTAATATTCCATCGTAAAACTAATTTGAGTGGAGTGGATTACGCTTTCAGAAATGTATTTATACAGTGGCCATCCTACACTAAATAATCAAGACAATTTCTTCAACAAACTAATGCCATTCAAAGTTCCTTACAGATACAGCAGGATAGCTTTTCAACACATTATAGAAAAAATTATAGACAATCTTCTGAAGAGCAATCTTAAATGATAAACGTTGGAATTAGTAGCATATAACAACTTGTATTTAAATTGGTTTAAGACACAACTGATGACATGAAAATAAGTGAGAGAAGTTAACTAATTAATGACAAATTTTTTGTTGGTGTTGCTAAAGTGTATGAAGGCATCAGAAATGTTGTACTTAGTTATGGTAAATATAATCAGAAATGTTTTACTTAGTCATGGTAAATATTAATTTAATTATAAATTAAATGCATTTATTAGTCCTAATAAATATCTTCTCATTTCTGAATTTTAATGTCTATCAGTTATGATCAATAAACAATAAATATTAACTTTTTAGGTCGTAGTGCGATTTAAATAACCTTGTTAAGGCCGGCTGGGAGCCTGGGATCAATGATTAATGTCCACAGCGACCTGTCTCTCAGTAAACACACATTCCACTGTCACTGCTTTATGACTCTCCGTTCCTCCAGTCAATCTCTGGGTAGAGCAGTGAAACCAGCGGGATGATCTGCAAATGCTGTCTGTTGCATGGGTGTCTGTCAGCTAGGTTCCTCTATTTACCACACTAGCAGGCCAAGGGACCGCAACTTGCCGAGGCCATAGCTTGTGGCTAGTGGATTGTGTGTGTGTCTGCCCCTGATTTCCCATTTTCAATATGTAATTGACCTCCCCTTCACACACCGCTTTGCTCCTCCTTACTGTATACATTTTACTCCACGTTTACTGATACTTGTCCCCTGAAACATGAACCGGAGATATGTAGGATTTTAAAGTGTGAATTATATTTTCTGTTTCCCAGTGCATAATCTGGATTTCCTTGGTTTCCCTTTAAAGTTAAATTGTTACTTTAAGGTTATCCATAGATAGGCCTTGCATATAATTTGAATCCCCTCGATTTCCAATGCCCCCACATTCTAGGTTAAGTTATATTAGTCTGATTGCAAATTATCTCAAATTTGGGTGAACGGGGATCTCACTTCGTTTTACTTTGAATTAGTTTTGACCAATCATATTGCTGGAGGCGGCGATATGTTAGCACGTTATTTACAAAGTTAAAGGCATATTGTACGGGATCCAGTAATATGCACTTTTTAATATGTTGTTGAAATTGTTTTTTACATCCTGACAGCAATAAATAACTTATGGGCAATGAAAAAGAAACGAATTCTGTATCTGCTATAAACCTGTTAAAATGCTTACCAATCGGAGACACTGTACCCGAATCTAAAGAACCAATCACAAGCCTGCGCGTTCTCTCCCCTCTGTGTACGAGCCTGAGCCGGCCTGAGCGCGTTCACGGAGGGCAAAGAAAGCGTTGTTGTCATAGTAGTTCATGACAGTGGACTAGACCTAGTGAGCCTACAACGTTTACACAATGGAAGAGAAACAACTGAAGTTACCACTGCCACCGTTACTTGCCCCGGTTCATCCTTTTAAAAAGGCAAGAAAAAGAAAGACAGAAACTGAAAAGGCAGCAACAAAAAAGAAGTTGGAGACTGCTCGAGGAAAAACAAGAATAAATATTGGATTAGCTTTTCAGCGATGGCGACAGCTGAGGGAGTTGAATGGCCTGAAAAGTGACGCAATGGTTGCCGTTGAAGTAAGCCATAAGCAGCATTAGCGCTCGTGCACGGCTCTGTGTCGAGGGGTGGGGGCAGGGAGTCCTGAAGGGTGGGGGAGGAGTTAAACGGAACTCCGAAGAGAAGCTAATTTCAAATCATGCTAGCTCTCTCACATCGTACAGTATAGCTTTAACTGAAGAGTGTATTTAAAGGTTTCCCATCAACACGGTGTAGACTGGCCACTCTGCAAACACATCAATTGTAAATCCCTTTCTGAATGCTCCGTCCACTCCTAGGTTTTATGAAATAGGGAAGAAACAGGAAACGAGGCTAACTCGTTTCGCAGTTTTTTGTTTCCAGCCCAGGCACTATTGTGACCCCGCCCCCCCCCCCCCCCCCCCCCCACACACACACGTACACATGTACAGAAGTTCTGCTATAATACAAGGCAATATATGCGTATAAAAGGGATCGCTTTCTTTCTGATATTGCCCCTCAAATATATACATTTGTATATATATATGTATATATATATATATATATACATTTGTATATATATATGTATATATGACGGTGGCGTCTCTTGCGGGAGCGGCGGCGGAAAAAACACTTTATTTCTGTTCAATAGTCTAGATAGAACTTTATCGATCACCAGTAGGAGAAATGTGTTAATGTTTGTCCCTATAAAACAATAATGCTAAAAAAATAAATACAAAACACGACGGTAACTCTTAAGTCAAACCGTCCAATCTGAAGGCTCTACTTAACCACGCCCCCTACTCACTTCCTCCAATGCAAAGCGAACAGAACTGAGTAGGGGAGGGCGTAGCCTAACTAGCTTGTGAACGACCAAGAGAAACGCAACACAAATTCAATGTGAACATGCATGAGGCTTTAATAAAATCCCGGACGATTTTGAAATTCCGCAAAACATTGTCTCAAAAAGAGGGCATGTCCGGGCAAAAGAGGACGTATGGTTAGGCCTACCCTACCTACGGGAAACACTGTTTCTGCGTGAGAAATACGAAGTGTGGCGTGTGAGTGTGTGTTTGTGAGTGTTAGTAAGTGTGTGTGTGTGTCTGATCTTCTGGCTTCCATGAAAGAGAACCAAACTAATTCACACAATAGCGTTCATGCAAATCTAGCATTAAAGGTTAATTTAAGGAAGTTCTTTCCAGTCACGCTGAAAGTAGTTTGCTAAAGTAGACACTGCAAATTATGGCGCGCTTCCATACCGCCCTAGATTCCCCCCTCCCAACACAGATTTTTTCCTGTGGAAACCTATGGTGGAAGCCGATACGCCCTCTTAACCACAAAATGTTTGAGTCACTTCTATGGAAGTAAATCTGTGCCATCGGATTTTGAAAATAAAAAAGCAATTGAACTCTAAGCACTTTTTATGCATTGTATTTGGATTTGAATTGAACTCCTATTCAGCTTTATTTTTCAATGTGGGGACGTTGATTACGTTGGAATTCAAATCCAGATACGTTATTTCAATTCATAAATATTCCGTGCTTAGAATTCAATGGCTTTTTATTTTTCAAAATCAGATGGCACAGATTTACTTCCATACACTTCTCCTTCGTCATGCTTAACTGATCATACCTCTCTCTCGTTGGTTACACAAATCTTACCATGGACACTTCCAGAACCCCTCTCAAATTTTAGCCAACCAGACAATTCAAGTCACAGTCACGTCTGTTAAAGGTTGGGTATGGAATTCTCTTTTTTGGCCATTTTTGCAAAATTTCTTGAAGTCCTTATCGTAACTCACTTACAGCCACTGAGTTAGAAGTACTGACATGAACATTAAACAAGTCAATCATCTGTGGAATGGGCAGGGCTCGAAAAACTCCAGCCAATGATTTCCAGACCCACCGAGTGGCATTGGACAGTAAGTACGTCAATCAAACGGTCGTACTGCACTCCCCCGCTCCTCGCGCGACCCCTTCGTGCACGTACTCAAAGCTCGTGACCCAGAGTAAGCTTCTGTTGTTATCCTGCGGTAGCTAGTAGCTACTGGAGCTAGCTAACTAGCTAATGGCTCCCTCTCGCGCATCTGTGTTCGCTCGTGCATGATTGCGCGTCCATGTACTTGGAATGGGTGGAGTCAGAGTCACCGTTGAAAGAGAAGGGTTAGGACCATTTGAGTTGTGTATTTTCAAAATCTGCTGGCTTTTCGCAAATCCCATACCAAACCTTTAAGAAATGAATGGAATTCTGAAGTGTCCCGCCTCCGAAGTAGCCTGGCTGGTGCGTTTGAGTATTCTCTGCCAACCGACTCGGATCTCGGATCTGACGCCACGCCCACACTTTAAGCGTTTTATTATTTAGCTTGGTCGGAGGAAAACATGGACGCCACCCGGAAAGCTGTCGTCGCGGTAGCATTGGCAGAGTACCAGGCGCTCCAAAATAGGTAGGCTATAGGCCATAGGCAGAGATACGGACGCAGTAAGGTATTGCAGTAATACAAGTGATTGAAATTGCCAGGCCCAAGCACAATGAAAACAGTTCATGCTTCAAGTCACACTGGGCGCAGCCATCTTGAATTCTTTCTTGGAATTTTGCTCGGTAACCACTGAGTACAGCCGAGATGGCGTGTTCGCCGTCCGAGGAAAATGGGCGTGTTTGTGCGTGTCGCTAGGCAACGTCCTCGGACCTCCGAGACGGATGGATAATAAAACGCAGCAATAATAGCCATGCTGCCTTGCGCGCAATTTCATTTCGCGCTGCGAGATGGGGAACCAATCACAGAACGGGGAGGGACGGCAAGACGATGACGACGTCTATGAGACACACCCATCGTCTTCTTCCGAATTGCGTGTGTCTCACGCCGAATGAGTGAGACTTGGGAGCTGTTAGTTACCGCCTCGGTATATTATCCCGGATGTTGACAGTCGCAGTTCAGCAAGAGAGGCGTAGAAGAAGAAGAAGGGGGCCGTGTGTGTGTGTGTGTGTGTGTGTGTGTGTGTGTGTGTGTGTGTGTGTGTGTGTGTGTGTGTGTGTGTGTGTGTGTGTGTGTGTGTGTGTGTGTGTGTGTGTGTGTGTGTGTGTGTGTGTTAGTAAGTGTGTGTGTGGGCCGGATGTTGACAGTGATGGTCGTGGAACTGTGCAGCGCCGTATGACGAATGTATTGAATATGCAAATTTGATCGGACCTGACTGGAAAGTATTACCGACACAGTGGCGGGTGAAGTGACACAATTAACCCGCCACAATACAAATCCACCCGCAAATGGCGTGTGGTGGGTGTTAATTTCCATCCCTGATACACATACTAATATTACAATACTAATATTACAATTAACAGTTATAATATAGATGTATTTTCAATATAAAATAATATAATTATTTGTTGTATGTAGGCCTAAATATACAGATTAGAAGAAACTAGATTATATAGATAGTAATATTTAGTTATATATATTTATAAATAGTAATAACCCTATATATATAGTAAAAGCTATAGTTGGGCATACTATATATATATATATATATATATATATATATATATATATATATATATATATATATATATAAAGTGATTAAACCATAAACATAACAATAACATATAGACATTGATGTAATGAACTTATTAATTACAAATTGTAATAAATATCTAACCATATATCCACACAACATGTATTAAACTCAGACAGTGCGAGTGAGTGTGTGACAGCAGGGCGTAATGAGGAAGTTGAGGCGGGGTAAAGGTCGAGATGGAGCTGAGCGGAGAGCAGTAGTCTCTGAGCGGCGAGGAGGGAAGCATCGAGTCAGACCGCAGCTCTATTCCGGACGCTATGAGGAGCTAACCTGTAGCACCCACCTGGAGGCCCCGGGAGCCCGGCGGACAGGACATGGGCCCCAGCAGGGGGAGGGGGGGCGCAGGGGGGCTGCTGCTGCTGCTGCTCTGTGTGAGCTCCACCGTGGTGAGTCGCACACACACACACACGCACGCACGCACGCACGCACGCACGCACGCACGCACGCACGCACGCACGCGCACACACACACACACACACACACACACACACACACACACACACACACACACACACACACACACACACACGCACACTTACTAACACTCACAAACACACAAACAGACAAACACACACACTCACTTACTAACACTCACAAACACACAAACAGACACGCACACACACACACACACACACAGACACACACACACACACAGACAAACACACACACACACACACACACACACACACACACACACACACACACTCACAAACACACAAACAGACACGCACACACACACACACACATACACACACACACACGCACACACAAACACACACACTTACTAACACTCACAAACAGACACACAGACACACGCACACACACAAACACTCACTTTTTAACAGTCAAAAACACACAAACAGACACACACACACTCACTTTCTAACACTCACAAACACACACTAACTCACTCACTAACTGTGTGTGTTAAACGTTCAAGGTAAAGATTACCATGAGATAAAGAAATGAGATGAGATAAAAAAAGAATGCAAGACATAAAAAGACCATATCAATTGTACAATATAAACTACAGATTTGACCACATGAAGTTCTTCTGAAAAAATGTGTTATGTGTTCGAGATGGCCACTGTGGTCTGAGACAGGATGTAGTTTAGAAACAAGATTAGAAAGTCCTTATATCCCCTTTACAATTCTGCTCAGTCCTGATCAACACACACACACACACACACACACACACACACACACACACACACACACACACACACACACACACACACACATCCATCACATCCTCATCATACTAATAAGATACAATTAAAACACCCTTGCTTTCAATAAGTCTTTTTTTGATATGTAATTGCTAAAATTATGAACCCGTCTCCATAGTCAACATTAAAGTATTTCTATAGGTTAAGGATTATGGATTATATGGGTACCCCATTTAGCAGTTGATGCTGAATGTTTTACATGTGTGTCTGTGTCTGGCTTTCAAACATGAATTCTGGGGAAAAAAGAACTTCTCATATTGAAGAAAAGTGTGGTTTATTATTAAGCCAAGGTTCATGGCAAAGGAGAAGTTGCTCTATTTCTTTCTAAACAGTTGAAATCCCAGCGACTTCCTTACTAGACTCAGAGACACATGATCGCTGATGGTGAAACTACGAGGAGAGCACCGAAATGCTGCAGTGGCAGATTCAGTATATCAACATTCATGTTCCCCTCTCTGGCCTTGTTCATGCAAGGAATTAGCGTGCATATTGTAGACCAGAGGTCTTCAACAGGGGGTCCTGGAAAACGTTGAAGAGCCCTGTTGTAGACAGTTGGAGGTAGACCTTATGTACTTGTTGATTTGCATTGGGGAGGAAGTGAGTCGCCCAAGAAGCATGTGAAGACACATTCTAATGCCAGGTGTGAACTGAACTTCTTCATCTTCTGCTCTCTGTTCCTATATATGGTTAATGTTCACCACCACACCACGTCCTCAGTTCCCTTTGACAGTTAATGTTTACCACCACTCTGTTCCTTTATAATGTTCATTTTTACCACCACTCAACATCCTCTGTTCCTACTCGGTCCACTTTTACCAACACATCCTCTTTACTCTGTCTTCTATTGGGTCAAGTTCACCACCACTGAACTTCTTCTGCTCTCTGTCCTTTATAAGGGTCATGGTCTCACCACAACCCCCACATCCAGTTCCCTGCCAGCGAGTGGCGACCGTGCAGCCCCTACATCGTCAGTGTCCATGGCAACGCCTACGACCGCTCTACCATCAGTCTCCGTGACAACACATACACCCTCTGTGTCCGAACCCTCTTCGTACGTGGGAACAACACCTCAAACGGCATCGGTCTCCACGGGAACCCAGACTCCCCCTTACGCATCTACACAATCAGTTTCCATGACAACAACACCTGCTTCCCCAACGCCTGTCTCCACGGAGACGTCACCATCTGTACCGACGCAGGATGTATTAGGCGCCAGATCTGTGGCCACTGGGGAGCCAAGGACCGCAACGTCTGAAACCACGGAAACAACGGCGGTGTCCACGACAAACACACCAACAACTCCAGCTCCAAGTAGATCTAATATTTAGGATTTACTTTATTTAATATAGCCTGTGACTGTAACTATTGACTGACTAATGTAACTATTGACCAACTAACTATTGGTGACTGACTGTGACTATTGTTGACTGACTAACTATTGACTGACGTACTATGGATAACTGACTGGAACTATTGACTAACTAACCACTATTGACTGACTAACTTTGGTAGACTGACTGTAACTAATGTTGACTGACTGTCTTTATTGACTGCCTGGTTCTCTCTCAGTTATTCCAAATGCAGAGCAATTCACAGCCGTGAACCAAACGGAGTCGAGCATCACCCTGAATTGGAGTGTGCCAGCGAACCCCACCCTCAACAGCTTCAACTACACCCTGCAGTTTGAGGAGAACAGTAGGACCATAATAGGAGGTCCTGCTGGGATCATGAGCTACACTGTCGAAGGTCTGGACCCCGCCAGGTGGTACAACTTCACCCTCTACACCGAGGAGCAGGCGCACAGCAGCTCTGGGGTCAGCATCAGGGCTCTAACTGGTGAGATATCTCCATATCCATGAGCGACTTTTAGAGGTTTGAGGAACACGCTACTGATGCTAGCCCTGTTTATCGTGAGTGGTCTACTTATGTCTGTGGTCAATAAAAAATCATATGCATGCTGATGTCAATGGTAATTCACATATATACCTACTTACTCTCGTTTGGGTTTTAATTGTATTTCTTTTTCTAAATGGTAGTGCTGTGTATAGGTTTCCCATGATGTAGATTGGTTTCAATTTGATGCCATGTTTCTTATGGTTTACATGCAATACATTTTAGTATGATTGACAGTTGCCTGTTGCTTGACTTCAGCATTTAAGTAATTCAGTTAAACCCTGTGTTCCTCTGTTTACCTTAAAGCTAAATTCTTCCTCTTATGTTTTTCTCTTCATCATCATCATCGTCGTGGTCGTCGTGGTCGTCGTGGTCGTCGTGGTCGTGGTCGTGGTCGTCGTCGTCGTCGTCGTCGTCGTCGTCGTCGTCGTCGTCGTCGTCGTCGTCGTCATGGTCGTCGCCGTCGTCATGGTGTGGTTCCTCAGCTCCTGAAGGAACGGGCAGTGTGCGGGCGGTGGGCCAGAACTCCAGCAGCATATGCCTGCAGTGGAGTGCGGTGCAGAACGTCTCCGTCTACCTGGTGGAGTACAGCGACGGCGAGGGGAACCGCAGCACCAGCGTGGTGGGGGCGCTGGCGGGGCAGGCGTGGGTCAACCACACCGAGTCAGATCTGCGCCCAGCCACCAACTACATGTTCACCGTCTACAGCCGGCTGGAGAACATCAGCAGCTCTGGAACCTCCGTCCACGCAGTCACCGGTAACACACTGCTTGTAGCCTCTGTCCTCATGGTTACGCAGATATCCTCATCCCCATGGTAACCCGGATACCTTTATCCCCATGGTTATTAACTTCAGTGGTTATCACCTTCGTCTCCATGGTAACACAGAGGTAGTTAACCTTATCACCACAGTAACGCAGATATCTTTAACACCATGGTTATTAACTTCAGTGGTTATCACCTTCGTCTCCATGGTAACACAGTGGTAGTTAACCTCATCACTATGGTAACACAGATACCTTCATCACCATGTTTACACAGATACTCTCATCTCCATGGTTAGACAGTGGGAGATGACTACATTGCCATGGTTACACTCAAGCTTCCCCCTAGTGGTTAATTCCATCACTATGGTTACAAGGTGCAATGGGGAAAGGCGTAGCGACTGTGTGCGGCGTAACCGTCTCTTTCATCCTCAGCTCCGCTAGCGGTTACCATGGTGACCGTGAGGCCGTCCCTGAGGGAGGTGGAGCTGAGGTGGAGCAGGGATGCTAACTCCAGCTACGTCCTCCTCTTCGGTAATCAGACCATCAGCCCCAAGGCGACAGAGGCCCGGTGGGTCTCCCACACCGTCGCCCTCCTGCAGGAGGGGACGCGCTACAACTACAGCATCATCGCCACCTACGGGGGGGTCAACAGCTCCACCTACAAGAACTACGCCGTCACCAGTAAGACCGACAGTACTCATCCACATAGTAGTCCTCCACAATGCGCTATCACTCACATAGCACTCCTTCACAAAATAATCTCCCTCTGGTAGTACTCACATTCACACAGTACTCATCCACACAGTACCCTCTGTCACATAGTACATCGTCAACACAAAACCCTCCATCACATAGTACTCATCAACAAAGTACTCTCTGTCACAAAGTACTCATCCACACAGTATTCTCAGTCACATCGCATTGGCACTCACATACTCAAACCCGTAGTACTTTGCCGCAAAGTCCTCTCAATCAGAGTTCTCGTCCATACAGCACTCATTCACACGGTAATCTCATTCCCATATGTGTGGCTACGAGAATGAGTTTACAGTGTGAAAGAGTGCGGAAGAGCGAAGGGATTAGAACCGTGCTTTACTGGCCACCAATAGCCTACAATATACCTTGATAAGGCGTAAACATTGGATCATAACCCGACCTTAATCATAACCTGACTGCAATAAAGAATGATTTGTTTGTTTTAGCCATAAACTGTTCTGCTGTGGATTGGGGGGTCACCGACTCTACCATCAAGGCCTCCATCGTGGGAGCATTCAATCACGTCTCGGCCAGTAACGGAACAGGGTCCCACAGCGCCACCCTGGACCCTGCAAACACCGTCCTGCTCACCGGTCTCTACCCGGGGGCCACCTACACCCTGATTGTGAAATACGAGACCTTCGAGCAGTGTCAGCACCACCTCACCCTACGTGAGTCCACCGAATCCAGAGATACAGGGTTACTGCGAATAGCCATAGACCTACTAACTTCCTACTCAGAGATAAGGCTACTGCGAATAGCCATGAACCTACTAACTTCCTCCTCAGAGGAAAGGTTACTGCGAATAGCCATAAACATACTTCCTTCCTACTAAGAGGTACAGGGTTACTGATTGATGCCCATATACACACTTCTCTCTCCACAGAGACACAGTTGCTTTATATCATCCAACAGAAAAAAAACACTGATTTTTCTTTAATACTGATATACTATACACCACTGTGTAGTGTTCAGCAGTGTTGGCTGAGTGTGAAAGCAACTGGTCTTGAACGGCTTTGAACTGGTCTTGACCGGTGCGTACTGCTTCGGGCTTGCAAGTACCGAATGGTCTTGAGTTTCGAATGGATCCGACTCTGGCTGGTTCTAACTGGTTCTGCCCGCTGTCCAGCTCCACCAGACATCAGCGCCCGTTGTGTCTGCGGGGGGGCGGGCACCATCGTGGTGCACTGGGCTCCGCCGGCGGGCGTGTGGTCGGGCGTGGAGGTGAACGTGGTGGGAAGAGAGACGGTGACTCACCCAGACAGGGGGGGGCTCTCCACCTCTCTGAGCGGGCTCCAGCCGGCCACGACCTACCAGGTCACCGCCTGCCTCTTGTCTGGACCCCGAAGGAGCGCTGTCCAAACCCTGGACTGTCGTACTGACGCTACAGGTATATAGACAGCCTCATAGATACAGTATGGAACATCTATCCTGTCCCCTGGGCGTACCTCTTCCCACGTCGATGTCTATGTTCACACAGTGCTCTCCCTCACACATCCAGACTGGGTCCCTTCACGTGTAGCGTGTAGCTACCTCCAGCTTCACTAGCCATGGATAGCCTACAGCGTCATAACCTGTGTTTACCTCCTGCAGGGGTCATCGCGGGGTCTGTGTCGTCTGTGTTGCTCGTACTGCTCTTGGTAGCTCTGGGAGTGTTCTCCTGGAAGCGGAGAAGACCAAAACCCATCCGTCGGTAGGTGTTAGGCCACGCCCACTCCCCAATTGGCCCCATCCTCTCAGGTAGGTCTATAGACCACACCCCCTCACAGTTAAACCACACCCCCAGGTAGGTCTATAGACCACATCCCCTCACAATTAGACCACACCCCCATGTAGGTCTATAGACCACACCCCCTCAGTTAAACCACACCCCCAGGTAGGTCTATAGACCACACCCCCTCACAGTTAAACCACACCCCCAGGTAGGTCTATAGACCACACCCCCTCAGTTAAACCACACCCCCAGGTAGGTCTATAGACCACACCCCCTCAGTTAAACCACACCCCCATGTAGGTCTATAGACCACACCCCCTCACAGTTAGACCACACCCCTAGGTAGGTCTATAAACCACACCCCCAGGTAGGTCTATAGACCACACCCCCTCATGTAGTTAATAGGACTCTCTAATGACCTCTCGGAGTAAAGCCATTCTCTTCTCGTTCCTTCCCACATATACAGGCCTGACTTCCTGGGCTGGTCCTCACCTTCGGACACCTACAAGTAGGGATAGCAGTGTCTCCACCTGTACACACCTTCTCACCTGTTTCCTCCCAGCCAGCTGCCGGTGTGAACCATCTGTTGTGCTGTCTCCAGGCCCATCCAAGCGGATCTGTTTGAGGACCACGTCCAGAAGATGAGCCGGGACGATAACCGGGGTTTCAGCGAAGAGTACGAGGTAAACATCAACCTCGTAGACCCAACACTCTGGGTACATCAGCCTCAGCCTAGCCCGGTGATGTATTATGGTCTGTTTCCCTACAGAACTTCATCCCTGTTGGTACGGAGAACACCTGTAAGGCAGCCACCTTCCCAGACAACAAGGTCAAGAACCGCTTCACCAACGTGCTGCCGTGTAGGTTTTAAATTCACTTTTAGGACTTAAGTTAATCTGTTGGTCTACAGATTACCTGTAGTTCTACAGCTCACCTGTACGTCTGAAGTTCACCTGTATGACCTAAGTTCAGCTTTAGGTCTTAAATTCACCAAAAAGTTAACCTGGAAACCAAAGTTCAACTGTAGGACTTAAGTTCACAAGTGCGTCTAAAGATCTCCCGGGAAAGCCCAATCAGAAGAGCGTACAAGAAGTTACGCTTATTATAACTTAATACATATAACAAGCTCTGTAGGAGCGCATGTGGCACACAATAATTAGGTGTAAGATAAATAGTTTTACATAAAGCCATGCTACGTTGAAATCCATAGTGGGCAATCCATCCGTTAAATGCCAGAAATGAACATTCCTCCCGGTCTATTACTTCCTGGAGGAATGAGGCTCAGCAGGGATAAAGTCCATCTGGTTTTTCTGCTCACGCTGTAGTTCATTTATTGACCCGTGGTTTAAGTCATCCGCTGGCGTGTAGTTAAACTAAACGTTGGACTATTTGTGTAAGGTGATCTCTGGTCGGTAGTTGAACTAAACGTTAAACTCCTTGTTATAGTAAACTGGTGGTCTAGGTTCCACTTACCTGTGGTCCCCTGTGCTAGATGACTGGTGCCGGGTGAAGCTCTCCCCGCAGATCGAGCAGGAGAACTCGGACTACATCAATGCCAGCTACCTGCCGGTAATCAAATGTTTCTTTTGAACATTAGTATGATTGACCGCTGGACCACAGAGAGCATCGAAGGGGACATATGATACCACCGGGTGTGAGTTGGATCAGCCGTTACAAGTCGTTTTGTAAATCAGCCTCTTCTGACATCACAAGTGGGCCGGTCCACCTAGATGTACGACGGATAGATGAGCAACGTTTGCTACAGTCTGCTGGGTAGGCCGGTAGACAGATCTATCCAGCACACATCTAGGTGGACACGCCCACTTGTGATGTCAGAAGAGGCAGATTTTCAATGCGGCTTGTACCGGCTTGTATCCCACTCACACCTATGTATGTATGATAGGTCACGTTTAAGGTAAATATTGATCTCACTTTTTTAACACGGTAATGACAATGCACAAACAGTCCGTGGAGCCAGGGCCGCGGGGGGGTCGAGGCACTGACACGTCTGGGACCAGCCGTTCTGGACGCACGGTGACTGGATGAGGGCGGGAAAGTGAGGTGTGTTTGGGTGTTGCCAGGGTTACAGCGGCAGCAAAGAGTACATCGCGGCGCAGGGTCCCCTGGCCGGGACCCTGGACGACTTCTGGAGGATGGTCTGGGAGCAGGGTGTGAGGGCCATCGCCATGGTAACCAACTGCATCGAGGGAGACAGGGTGAGTGCTGGGCGACGACGTCGCTAATGGGCCGCAAAGCCAACCGATCCCGTGCGCTAGTTTCGGTTAACCCTAACAAACTAGAGAATAGATCTAGTTAACCCCAACCAACTAGATGATACATGGGGTTAACCCCAACAAACCAGAGAACAGATCCGGTGAGCCTGTCCTGTGTCTCCAGCCTAAGTGTGAGCAGTACTGGCCCCTGGACTACACTCCGTGTCTGTACGGAGACCTCCTGGTCACCAGCGCCTCGGAGCAGACTCAGCCCGACTGGACCATACGAAGCTTCACCGTCAAAAACGTAACACAACCTCCCATCACATGGGCACCTCAGGGTCTGAATGTACAGTTATCGTCGTGCATTCACCCAGAACTGCCTGGTACGCTTATACTACCACCTCACGATAAAGTATATGTTGTGCACACACACTGTAAAGTGTACAAACTTCAACACTTGGAGAAACCACTTTAAAAATGCAACCACTTGAAATGACAAGCACATTAACAGCGTTAGCGACCGGTCGGATCCGGTACCCTGTACCAGCTGACCCCAAAAGCTACAAGAAAAATACAGAATATTCCGGAACCACGAGAAACACAAGTCTGCTCTGTACTCCTCGTAGAAGCGTGGACGCGTTCATGCCGCCGCCGGAGTGTAACTTGGGGGTAACAGGTTGTGTCTCCCCCCCAGAGGGCCACCTCGGAGCAGCGCTCCGTCCAACACTTCCACTTCAGGGCGTGGCCCGACCACGGCGTTCCCGAGGGCACCTGGCCGCTGCTCCAGTTCCGGGAATTGCTACGGCGCCACATCGAGCAGGAGGGGGACGGGTCTCCCACCCTGGTGCACTGCAGGTGACAGACACACACACACACACACACACACACACACACACACACACACACACACACACACACACACACACACACACACACACACACACACACACACACACACACACACACACACACACACACCTCTACGGACAGCTTGGGTCGTCTGGCATGTCTACGGTTTCACAGACTATCTTTCAGCAGTCAACTTTCTGCCAGAGGGCTGCGAATCGTTGGGTTCTCCAACTGTCTGCAGCGATTGCACGCTTCACAGACTTGACAGAACGCGTCGCTCACGCATGACGAACGTGGATATTTGTGCTACCAAAGTTATGCCCTCACAAAGCATGAGCGCACACATGTAAATTATTTCAGGAAAGGACTGGAAGGAGATGATGCGTAGATCCTTGGCTTGATGGTGGTTGTCACGGTCGTTTGAGTTTGTTTGCGGTGACTGTCGATCACTGCCGGTAAGACAATTATAAATAAATCGGCACAGCCCTAATGTACATAATGTGTGTCTAGGTTCACGCATGGGATGAATAGGTACGCTGATGGCAGGTATATATAACGGATGTATCATATCGTTGTGAAAAAGAGTTTCCTTGAAGCACAATGTTGTTGATAAAAAGCAAATTTTTACTTAAAACAAACAATAACACAACAGTCGATTCACTTCCACAACTCTGGCCCTCTTAAGGAACATGTGCATCTTTTAAAACGTGGTTTAACACAGTGGAGATGCCATTCACATCTGCACCATCGTGTACTTCATGTCGCTGTAGTGCGGGTGTGGGCCGGACCGGAACGCTGGTCGCGCTAGACGTGCTGCTGCAGCAGCTGGAGACGGAGGCGGTGGTGGATGTGGCGACGTTCGTCCACAAGATGAGACTCTCCCGCCCCCTCATGGTGCAGACCGAGGTACTGCTGTCAATAAAGTTATTTATCTTCAAACGGAGGTACTGTCAGTGAAGTTATTTATCTTCAAACGGAGGTACTGTCAATAGTGATTTATCTTCAAACGGAGGTACTGTCAATAAAGCTATTTATCTTTACTGAGGTACTTTCAGTATAATTATGCATCTTATTAAGACGAAGGTATGTCCATAAAGCTATTCATCCAGACAGATGTATTGTCAGTAAAACTATTGATCGCTACATTGATGAACTGACGATAAAAGCCACTTATCATTTGACTATGCATCCCGTTGATGTATTTATCTTCAGACAAAGTCACACATCGTTTAACTTGATCTTCTATTTAAGAAATGAATATTAAATTGGTCCTATTTATAAATACTAAACCATGTGACCTGTGTGTTAGTCCCAGTACGTGTTCCTGCACCACTGCCTCCTGGAGGCCATGCAGGGACGGGAAGCTGAAGACGAGCACACGTACCAGAACCTGACCTACACCAACGCAACAGCTCTCCAACAACTACCCCACAAGATTTCCAGCGTCTGAACTGTGGTTCGATTCCCCGAACAACGGTGTGAATTCGATTCACACCCTCAGCAGCAATTTTGATTATCCTCCGTACACAATCCTTATTGTGTATAAATCTTTTGTGTTATAACTCTTCTATACTCCAATGTTTCAAGTTTTTCAATGGCTTGATTAAAGGCTGTTTGAATATGCTATGTGTTCCTCCAAGAGTCTATCAAGCTTCATCAAACAAAAATACATGTGACTTTAACAAAACCTTTAATGCTTTTCCCGTTATCCACAAGATCTACATGACTCAGTTTAGTTTGAACACCTATAAATCGATATATAACACTATATACTATAAACTCAGTAGAAAACATCTTCAGACACATCCTAGTAAAGGCTGAGACAACGCGTCGACGTAATCGATGAAGATGACGTCGACGCGAAAAATGCGGGTCGATTCGAAAAACCCAAAACAAAGATAGCGGCGCCGGAGCGTAGTATCAACGCGAGTGGCTCCTCAGACTTTCATAAGTGCAAGGCGCCACGCACTCGTTCCCTAAAGTATGGGAATTCTTTAATGTAAAAGGAAACGATTCCGTGATACGTCGTCTTTGCAAAATGGAGATGGACGGAAGGCCTTTGTGTTTTCAAGGCTTCAAGGTTTTATTGAATGCTACCTCTGACTTCTAAGAATGCATTAGGCTTTGCACTTTTATTTTGGAATTGTATGGCAATAAACATGTATTTCAATATTAAAGAATTCATGTTTTTTTCATTCAGATATGTAAATCAACATGTATAAATTGCTATTAGTCAATTAATGGGGAGATAATCTAATCGAAATCGAATCGATCGTATAAAAAATAATATTTTATCCCAGCCCTAATCCTAGTGTCTGTCTGCACGGCCTTGTGCGTCCGTGAGTCAGTGTGCACGCGTCCTCCTAGTGTGTAGTACTAGGGTCCTCCTCCTCACTCTCCGTCGCCATGGCAGCGTGTCCCCCGGGCGGCGGCGAGAAGTCCGCCAGCAGCTGGAGCCGGTCCAGCAGCAGCCGCGACCGGTTGACCCCGATCCGCTCCTGGGGATACCAGCTGGTCTTGGCCGGGTGCTGGAGGTCCCTGGCGGCGCCCGAGGCCGCGGGGACGGAGAACTGGTTGGCGAGGTTGTGGAGGACGCAGCACGCCTCGATGACCCGCTGCTTGCCGTCCAGCCGCTCGTCCACGGAGCCCAGCAGCTGCAGAACCCGGAACCTCCCCTTCAGGCGGCCCAGCGTGCACGAGAGCACGGCCCGCGCCCGCCCCTGGGCCGCGTTGAAGCTCGCCTGGTGCTGGTTCACTGGCTTGGAGAACGCCGGGAGGAGGTTGGGGCTCTGCTCGTAGCCCCGCCCGACTGGAGGAGGGAGAGGAAGGGGGTGATGGTGAGGAAGGAGAGCATGACCACCCTTTCTGCTCTACAATTATTTGCTTATTTGGTTCCTGACTCGGACTCAAATAAACACGGACGGACTCAGGCAAGGCAAGGCAACTTGATTTATATAGAACTTTTCATAAACAAGGCAGACTCAAAGTGCTTCACATATAAAACAATAACACAACAGAGATAAACCACAGCATACATTATTTTTAGGTACTAGATTTTTGAGGCTTCGTCCGCTCCCAGCCTCGCTCGCTACTCTCCTCGGATAAAGTATACACATTATAAACAGCGTGGTCAAGTCAAGGCTTTCTTCCAGGGCTTACCGACGAGCCAGAACTCCGGGGCTATGGAGTCCTTGAGTTTGATCGAGGAGGACATCCACAGCTCGTGGTTTGGTTTGCTCCCAATCTGACACCGCTCCACGTTCAGTAGGTAACCGGCCAGGTCGCACACCACCTGGCAAACCACCGACGTGTAGCCGTGCGTGTTGAGGAAAAGCGGGGACCGGAACACTTCGCTATGGTCCTGGGTCCTGAAGTGGGCGGTGCCGAGAACTCCCAGTACCCGGGGGATCCCGCAGGATCGCTTGTTGACCGCGGCGAGATCCCCCTGGTCCTTGCGGGTCTCCGGTAATGCGATCAACTGGTCCGCCATGTCTGAAAGATGCTTGGAGACTAGCGCGATCACACCAGACGAGTCTAAACTACGAACCCCGGTTTTGACCAGGAGATCAGCCGACACAGTTCCCATGGCGTAGAAGTTCAGGGCGAGCAGGATCATGCCTTCAGCTGTGTGCTCCGGTTGTCTGACACGGTCTATCTGCCGTTCGAGGAGGTCCAGGAGGAAGGAGATGCATGGTCTGGTAAGGTGGAAGCTTTCAAACAAGCTCTGGTCATCCAGTTCGTCTAATAAAGTCCTCGACAGCGCGTCTGGTTGTATGGGTAGCACGGCTGGATGAACGGGAGACGCGTATGGTTTAACGGGCTCATCTTCGTATGCAAGGAACTCTTCCTGGACAGCGAGCCACACCGGTAACGCAAAAGCCATCGTCTTCTAAATTAATATACTTCACATATATTCGTCCTCGTAAGATTATATAAAATCCTTGCATGGATAACCCATGGACACGTTGTAAGACCGCGACCGATCGCATGAACTGATGAAATTAAATACAAGGAAGTCAACAGGAAGTACCTTAAGCGGAATCTTGCTGCTAAGCTACATAACGCCCAAACAGCGCCTGTTGGTGGATGATGATGGTAACAACATGTCATACATCGTCCAACAACAGGCGCTGTTTGGGCGTAGAGGAGTAATATACAAACAATGAATTTCATAATATATCGGTTTCCTCGCCTGATAGGCGGGAAAACCAATAGGAAACCGATATATTAAAAGTGAAATTCATGTTAGTATTTTGTGTGTGTTATTATTTGTGCATCACGCGTGTGCCTTTGGTTTATCCAGAGTGAAATTAAGAACAATGCTGACCTTTGGATCCTTGGGTCATAGGAAGAATTTCCTGTTGACCTCACTGATGGGAACATCTTCCAGTCGGGGGATCCCCCCCTCCGGACCCTCATGGCGCGGCTGGCGTCTGGCGTAGGGGTCTGACACACACACACACACACACACACACACACACACACACACACACACACACACACACACACACACACACACACACACACACACACACACACACACACACACACACACACAATTAGAATTGTATTGTAGCATCAGCAGTAACTAATGGTCTTGTCCTGCATCAATGGCCTTCTTGATGCTGATACATAATAAAAAATAAATAATTATAAAAAGGCTGTATTGTAAGGTAATTACAACACGTAATTACACTCTTATTTCATGGGATTGTACACTAATTAAAACATACTTAGGAATATAATATTTAACTTCTGCCTAGTCTGTTTTGCTAGATGTCCCTAAACTCTACACACTACAGCTTTAAAGTGGACCCTGCAGTATTGTAGGATTACATCTATGATATACACATCTGTGATAGTGTCCAGGTAGCCGAGAGAGCGATGGACATCATGTGGTTGTATCGTTAGTGTTATAGTACTATCGTAGTGCCGTAGAAACCTGTGATGTTGTCCACGGAGTCCAGGGGGGCGGTGGCCATCATGTTGACTCCGAACAGAACCACGACACACACGACGAGCGCCACCAGCAGGTAGACCGGCACGGCCAGCACCCAGTACCTTCCCAGGGGCGAGGGGGGGAGGTCAGGGGGAGGTCAGGGGGATGTCACAGGTCAACATCACATTAACCTGGTGTTCACTAACTCCCCTCGGTTGTAGGGCTTATCGACGCAGATCCACAACGCTTTGTACCAAGAGGATTCGACAAGAGCTGCCATGACGTTTAAACCTAATAACTATTATTATTTACTATGTAGTTATGTAGAAAACACTTTTACTCAAAGTAACTTGCAATGAATTCCGATTCATGTCATTAAGAAACAGGTAGGGCTAGTTTGTCATATTGCTCTCGTATGCCTACAGGTGGACCTTGGGCCCCTACCAGCCTAGGGGCCCAAACTCAGAAACCCTTCACTTACTTCTGGGGCCAGTAGGTGAGACCCAGCAGGGCGAGCCACTCAGCCGGGACGTAAGCCCACAGACAGAACAGAACTGGGGATAGAACCAACACATTCAAAAATCATTCACATGATTTGGATTTGCTGAGAAAAAACAGCTTTGCTTGGAAGTCAATATTGCCACCTTCAAAACAGCTCGGAGGTTCGGAAGCTCTTACGTCTTTACGTTCCCTTCTTTTAAAATAAGAGCGTTCAGGAAACGCCCCTCAGAATTGCGTAAGCTATGACGTAAAACAATTCTGGAGACTATGTAGAAGTATGGAAGCCCGCGGGGACCTCTTTGCACTTCTTTGCTGAATCAGATTAATCAGTTATTAGAACTGATTGCGATGGTTGAACATGAGCGAGAATTTATTAGGTGATGTTTATCATTTTAAGCTATAATGTATCGTAATGCAAATGTTAGAATGGGTGTTAAGTTCGCCTCTTAGTGCTTGATGCAAGTATACTTTAGTCTATCAATGAAATGGGCGGCCATTGTTGTGACGTGAACTCGGAGAACTCGGGTAGCTCTACTTCGAGGGAGAACTCCGACCCAACAGAGTGTTCAAAGCACTTTGCTCCGAGCTTAAGGTCGGAGTCTCCAGGAAACTCAGACTGTTTTGAAGGCGGCATATGTCAGGTCTGTTTCCTAAAGTGGGCTATGAGGGACAAGACTTGTAGTTCTATATAGAGCTTAGGGACTTGCAGTTAAATGTAGGCCTTCTAAAGTACGTATAATTATATACAGAGCTACAGGAGTTATAGTGCTATATAGATATCTTAAGTGTATATAGTTCTATATAGAGCAAAGGGACTACTTCATTAAAGGGTACTAGAAGACAAGTAATTCTATGAAGGGGACAAAAAGGACTTGAAGCTCTATATAGAGTTAGGGGCTTGTAGTTTTATATAGGGGACTTAATAATTTGTAGTTCTGGATAAGTGAATAAGAGTAATGATGATGTACTTACAGAATCCAAACTGAGAGGCCAGGAAAAGCACAAAGCCGTATATTGCTCTCTCAGGGAGAGGAGAAGGGGAATTAGGAGAATTCTCCACCATCACTGCACACACAAATGAAAAGAGAATAAGTTCTAGTTGTTCCTTGATTCTACTTGGATTCCTTCACCCCTCAGATCTGACAGATCTAACCCCTGACTACTGCAGCATTGTCTCTTAACCAAGTAACCACACAAATTAATCCAATGATAAAGATGTTATTGACGGAGCCCAATATGGGAACCATTCTGCATAAACGTTTCAATTGTGGAATAAAGAAAAAGTCGTAATTATACATACTTGACTTCCTTGTTGGGAGGTTTCTTTTGGAAAACGATGACACTTCCGGTTGAAAGAAGCGTGCAACGCAGTAAGAGACCGAGATCTCAGGATGTTCAAAACAATAGTTCCGGAGTCTGTTGAGAAAAACTATATGAACAATATTGTATCCTAATATGTAAATATAATGTCAGCGTAAAATTTATTTTAGAATCAATAATGATACATTTTTTAGTGCAGGGGTGTCATTTTTAAAACATGTTCTGCTGAATTATATCAGTTGTATTTTGTGTGTGTTATTATCTCCGGACACATTATGGTGTGACACACACCGACGTACACAGAACAGCATGGCAGAATGAGCTGCCGCTAAACCTTAAGGATCGCTCATGAAAACCGATGAGATAAGGTTAACAGTTCGTCTGGGCTTCATTAATATAGTAAACTAATAATATCCCGTCTGTCTGGATAGCAACACATTTGCTTTAGACCGACCGTCGCTCAAGTGAAACCTTCCAGGACGCGGCGTGGTTTCGAACAACTTGACGCAAACTCACCAGGCGTCCATAATGAAGGTGGTTTTTAGAGATAACAGCGCTAAAGCTGCTACAGCTAAAACCCCAGGCACGGCTGCACCAGCTCCGAAGAAAAAAATGAAGATTTTCTTTAAAGATACTCGCAGGAAGAAGCAGGGAGGACCTCAACCCGTCAATGCCCCCCTCGCACCCCCATCAGACCCAAAGCAGTTCTCTGCCAACTGGAAGGCTTTATTAGAGGTAGGTTTATTAGGACTATATTACTGTCATCACGTTTAACAGGCTGCCGACTGATGAATGTGTCATATCTATCAAGTCTTTCTAATGTGATTGATGCGTTACAGATCATGAAGGCTAACCCAGAGCCGAAGGCGCAGAAGAGTGATGTGCCCAAGAAACCCTCTCCCAAAGAGGTTAACGGTACTACCAAACCTCTTCCCGCATCGTCTTTGACAAACGGAGGAAAAGCAGCCAAATCCAAAACACTTAGTAGTAAAGAAACGGTTACACCGGCAGAGGAACGTAATAAACCAACCAAGAAGAGGAAAGGGACCGGAGGGAAAGACGAAAAGAAACCAGCCAAGAGGAAAGAGAGTGGAGGAAAAGACGACCAGCAGCCAGCCAAGAAGAAAGCGAAGGAAGGGAGAGACGACCAGCAGCCAGCCAAGAAGAAATACAAGGGGGGGAAAGACGGGCACCAGTCAGACAAGAAGGAGAAGGGGGCCCAGGAGCCAAGACCCCCAACTGAGTAAGGCCAGCTGTACTACCAAATGAGTTATGATAAGGGACCGAAGGGGTGGAAACCCTAGCAATGGTTAGGGTGTTTGACTCTAGTCACTGCGATGTGTTATTTAATGACGTAATCATTCATGTGGTGAAGTTGACCAATGATGTAAAGTCCGGTGCAACTAGTTAATCTGGCTAAGAACCCTGAACAATCGATTCGGTTGCAAAACGGTCGTGATTCCGATGAGGTTTTAGTGTTGATGTTGGAGTTGGCAACATTAACCCCCGGGTTCTCCGCAGCGCCGACCTGTGGTTCGACGACGTGGACCCGGATGACATCGAGGAGGCTGTGGGGAAGGAGGCGGCTGACGTGGTGAGGAGGAGGACGGTCCAGAAGAAGGCCCCCCAGCACGCTGAGGACGGCCTGGTCAAGAGCCACGCCTTCACCGGGTGAGACAGGCACACACGCCTCCCAGGACCCCCCGCAGAACCCTCCGCAGAACCTACCGCCGGGTCCTGTGGACGGACCTGGTTTGGGTCTTGTTTGTTTCCAGTCAAACACAAACGTGTGTGTTCACCTCAGACCATCACCACATTTTCGAATCATAAAGAAAGCGTCCACAAAATATATACATTATAGATGTGAGAGAAAATCATGCGCCACAGCGTTGACAGCAATTACAATTACAATTAGGCCATTTAGCAGTCGGCTTTATCCAAAGCGACTTACATTGGTTTATACACACATTGACACACCGACGGCACACCTTGTCAGGAGCAGTTAGGGTTAAGTGTCTTGCTCAGGGACACATCAACACTCAGCTAGGAGGAGCCGGGGATCGAACTAGCAACCTTTCGGATAGAAGACTTGTACTGCATGTTGGAATACATAGAAGTGGTCATCAATCATAAGTGGCCTGTCCTATAACTGAGTCTCCTCCTCCTCCTCCTCTCCGTGGCGACGGCAGGCTGACGCGCGCGGTGGCGATTGACTGTGAGATGGTGGGGGTGGGGCCTGACGGCGAGCACAGCATCCTGGCCCGGGTCTCCATCGTCAACCACTTCGGGAAGATGATCTACGACCGCTACGTCAAGCCTACCGAGGAGGTGACCGACTACCGCACGGCCTTCAGCGGAATCCGACCCGAGGACATCAAAGACGGTGAGTCCTGAACACCTAGACCCTTTACCCAAGGCCCAGACCACTGTAGACCTGGACCCATGATGTAGACCCAGACCTCGAACTTAAACCCCTAACCTATCCCAGACACAGACCTGGTAATGAGGACTGTGGTGGTGGTGGTGGTGGTGATGATGATGATGATGATGACGGTGATGACGGTGATGATGATGATGATGATGATGATGATGATGATGACGGTGATGATGATGATGATGATGATGACGGTGATGATGATGATGATGATGATGATGATGATGACGGTGGTGGTGGTTGTGTTTCAGGTGAGGATATGAAGACTGTTCAGAAGGAGGTAGGAGAGATCATGGAGGGAAGGATACTGGTCGGACACGCAATACACAATGACTTAAAGGTACAGTTCACGCATTACACTGTCTTTATGGTACCGTCCACACAATACACTACGACTTAAAGGTACAGTTCACGCATTACACTGTCTTTATGGTACCGTCCACACAATACACTACGACTTAAGATGAATTAATAACCTCCTTATAACATCGTCCACGTCTTCCCTCAGGTTCTCTTCCTAGACCATCCCAAGAAGAAGATCCGTGACACCCAGAAGTACAAACCCTTCAGAGTGCGAGTTAAGGTAAAGTCCTGGTCCTCCTCAGACATCCCATAATAATAATTATTAATATTTTAATTATTATTTCCCATGATGCATTGGTTGGAGTTTAGGCAGATCTATGATGTTTGCTTTTTTCTAAATTAATTACTGCCTCGTACACAATGCGCTGTCTGAAACAACAGTTGGACCAATGACCTCATTTGGACCAATCAGTTTAGTAGATGACCGTCTACCAGTTCCTCCAGAAAAATGCGGCATTTTTGCGGCCAAAAATCCTTGATTATGCGGCAGGTTTTCTTAAAAAATGCGATGAAATATGCGGCATATTTATGCAATTTTATGCGATAAAATTGCGGGAACTTGCGAAAAATGAATATGCAGACTTTGGCTGATTATGCATTGCATAATCGCGTTTTTCTGGAGGGACTGGTCTAGGTCACAGGGCTGATCTCTGAGCCTGGTTCTGGTTGTACCCGGCAGCACCCCCTGCTGGTCAATGTGTGGAGGGTCACCATGTTATGTTTCCTTACAGAGCTCCCGACCGTCCCTCAAAGTTCTGTCCAGAGAGGTGCTGAACGTCAAGGTTCAGCAGGGAGAACACTCCTCAGTATGTATAACATCCTACATCTTGTATACTATATACCCTATACATTCAGTCAATATCCGCACTCTACACATTCATACTGGTACACACATCGCTCCCTCAAGATTCAAAGGGTTTCACGTAAACATTGCCACAGCACATAAACTAAAATAAGATGCAAAAATAAGTACCTAGAGTATCTATGGTATAAATGCTGGGACGAATTTCGAATTATAAATATGTAAACTTTATGTAGAAAATGTAGGCGGGAAACGCTGTCAGCATCCCAGTGGTGAAAAAACCATTGACCTCTGGGAGGGAGGTCAAGTGAGGTCTAAATCACAAAACTGTGGTTCATCCTTTCAAAGTAATGTACAGTCGGTTTAAAAATAACAAATGTAACAGGTTTTAATTGAAAGCTACAGAGAGTCGATTTTTCTCTTTATATTTATTTATTTTTGTTTAAATTAATATTGATATAATCATTAAAAAAAAGAAGCATAACCAAATGGGGAACGACTTGAACAAATTAAGAAAGAGGGAACAGAAATTGTTTGCTTTGCAATTTTTATTATTATGTGGTGAACCACCAAAACCCAGTTCCTAAAATTCATATTGCGCAAGGGCTTTCATAATTGCGCCATAAGCTAAATCACCATTTTGTTCCCTTATTAAGCAATAGATAGTAACTTAACTGATTCTAATTTATTTATTTAAATGGAGGGCACTCTGGGTTAGTCTTTGTCGGGCTGACAACCTGCCTGGAGGTTTGGATTGTGGAGATTCACCATGCTCTCAATCATGGTGAGGTTCAATATGGACCATTCTTCCTAGACGGATAGGCCCTGAGTACAAACACAGCCTACGAATTTGCAGGGTGCTTTTATCATGGTAGTGAACAGTAGCTAGTTAGCTAGCTCCAGTAGCTACCGCAGGATAACAACAAACAAAAGCTTGCTCTGGGTCACGAGCTTTGAGTACGTGCACGAAGGGGTCGCGCAGGGGGAGTGCAGTACGACCGTTTGATTGACGTACTTACTGTCCAATGCCACTCGGTGGGTCTGGAAATCATTGGCTGGAGTTCTTCGAGCCCTGCCCGTTCCACAGATGATTGACTTGTTTAATTTTGTGTCAGTGCTTCTAACTCAGTGGCTGTAAGTGGGTTATGATAAGGATTTCAAGTAATTTTGCAAAAAATTGCCAAAAAAGAGAATTCCATACCCAACCTTTAAGTGACTTGTTGTTCTTATAGCAGCGGTCATGAAATGAGGAAAGAACATTAGAACAGGGAAGTTTCCTTTGGGCTCTTTAGACGGTGCAAGATTGCTGTGACCCTTCCTGTAAGCTCAGTCTCTTGGGAACACAGTTGCTCCACACTGTAACTGATCAAATAAATAGGAAATGGCACATTGTTTTGCACTTCCTTGTCACCCTGGAGTACAAAACAAATGATTTAGCATCCCCACTGTACAGTATGCAGAGGTAGTGGTCGGTATGGGCGTTCATCCCCCCTCTCTCTCTCTCTCTCTCTCCAGGTGCAGGATGCCCAGGCCACGATGAGGCTCTACACGATGGTGAAGAAAAACTGGGAGGCCGAGATCAAAGCCACTCGGGCCGATAAGGCCGAGGCCAGGAAGCCCCGCCCCTCGGCCCTCAAGCCCCACCCCTTCAAAGACAAGTGACCCCACAACCCCCCTAACCCCACTGACAAACAATTGGTTGCGGCGCCATCGCAGCAGATGAACTTTTATTTTGAGAGAAAAAGACAAGATGAACACGAAACGGAACCGGAAAAAGTACAACAAACAAGAGAAACTTTCAAAGAAAAAGTCCATTAAAAAAGTTTGTAATGTTATTATAATGTATAGCTGTATTATTATATATGTAGCTTTATTACTTCAGTTCACCGAGTTTTAAAACTAACATGTATAGACGATATACGTTAACAGTAGATCCTATCTACACCGAGCAGCTGTTGTTTGATTAGTTCCCCAGAGGTCGTGTTCTGTGTTTGTGTTCTCAATAAAGATGATTTTAAACAATGTGTCTGAAACCTCCGAAATCGTGTATTACATATGGCACAAGAGGGCCCAATTCGGTGATCTCGGACCCTGTATCTTGCTATCTATTCAACAGGTATGCAGATCAAGATCCTTTGAGAATTGCTGGAGGAGAAGATGTCATAAATCAAATGAAAGACGTTTGCCATTACGACAGTGTGTTTGACTTTGAAGACCCTGGGAGTTGTCTAACTTTATCTAATAAACTGAAGGAGAGCAATCGGTGATCTTCTCAACAGAAGAGACAAGCTGAGATGACTGAAGTTTGTGGACGATAGCTGGATTAAGCAGCCTCATCTGGCCCCAGTCGGACTGATTGGACTCCTGGGGCAGTTCAGACTGTCTATTGCCTGCTTGGGCTAGTGTGTTTGACTACTGGCAGAAAGGTGGCCTAACTGATGAGTCAGCTACTATAGAAAGATACGCACCAAAGCGTATTCACGACATTACGTTTGTGTCGTACGAAATGTTATGCCATCCTTGTACATTTTAACCAGCGCCGATGAGAAATGACCATTTGTAGGCTAATAAAGGCTCACTTACAGCATATTTGACATGTCGTTAGTAAATGAAAATGGTCCAATAGTGCAATACATTATTCAACAAAACATAACCACCATAGAAACATTTTATTTGTTTAGAACGTTTAATGGGACGGCATGTCTTCACACATCAACAGGTAAAACACTTTCAACAGATACAATAATCAGGTTGTCAATTCTAGAGATTAGATGGCTGTCTACCTTGGAACAATATAGGCCTTAATTAAGCAACTGAATGGTAACATGAAGTTAGAAATAATTAGGCCAATAAAACCAGCATAAAATTCAATACATTTGAATTGAGATTAGGCCTAGGTACAAATACAAAATGATGAAATGAACTAGTAATCAGTAAACATTGATGGAGTAGGCTAACCTCAATACACAACAAAACGACTTGAAGCGTTTTTTATGAGATGCTTTGAAGTGATTTTTATGAAACGGTTTTAAAAGTCCTATCAATCATCAGGTGTGACCTCCGTATGACGTAGTGTAGTCTCAAGCTTTGAATCGGTTTGAGTGATCACATGACGCGGGAGGCAACCCTCGAGCGGACCTGAGGTTCAGACGGCTCGCGACGGGGTCGGCACGTGAGTCTGGAGCGGCACATCATAGGGTCTGAATGCGCGCGAGGAGCTGAACACCGTCCGAGACCACACCTCAAAACCCACCGATTAATTGATCCGGGATCGATACTAGGAAGCCAAGGACAACCCAAAGCGAGTGAGTAACATCGTGTGTTTGAAGTGTAGTATGTGAGCGTGTGTGTTTGTGTGTGTGTGTGTGTGTGTTCTGGTGACGTGTTCGTCTCAATATACAACCGGTTTTAACGGAGGGTCTCGCGGACATTCAACAAGTCCCGATTCTTCAACAATAGGCGCGAGCACCCTCTCCAAGCCGTTGACGGCCGTTAGGGTCCGTTAATCGATATCTTATAACTAATCACAGCTGGATTGTGACAGAAAGAGTCATGCCGTCGATATTCTAAATCTGTGTGGCGGTAAATAATGGATTCACCCTTTCACACTCATCCTTCACACTCACTCTTCCATCACACTGCACTCCGACATGCGCGTGTATTGGGTGTTTCCCGCGTCCATGCACCTGCACAGAGAGGGATGTAAATATGTTAATTATTTCCGTGTGTGTGTGTGTGTGCGCGCGCGCGCCCGTGTTTGTGCGTATGTGTGTTTAATTGTGTAGAGGTAGAATTTAGATATTGTATTGTCTTTTATAGTAAAGTATTTTGTTGAATGAAATATAAAATCTAAATATTTATTTTGGTCATATGCTGTATATATGACCGAAATTATGTATATATATATATATATACAAAGTAACGATTTTATATGTATAAAAGAGCCTTTGTTTTTCTGTCTCAACATGTTGTCATGGTTGCCACCGGCAGTGCAGGAGTCTCGAGCTCCCATTCAACATCTGTATTTAGCACAGCTGCTAGCCTAGCACGCTAGCAGGCTAACACCCTGGCAGGCTAACAGTTCTCTTAATGGAATCTTTGTGTCTCCAGCCGTCTGCCCCCCTCTCAGCCTACATTATAAATCAGGGGGGGTTATTTTTAGACCGCGGGTTACCCTGAACACTCTGAGTTGACAGAATCGTCCTCTAGAGACGGTGGCCCGGGTTCTGATTGGCTGTTTTCCTAAAGAACAGCTTGTTGTGATTGGCCCAGGCTCTTTTGTTCTCTAAAGAGTGTTCACGTCAAAACAGTTGACGGCGAAGTTGAATCAGAATGAGCTGATCTGGCCAATCCCGTGCATCCCGTCGTTTGACCTTCGGGATCACCTCCCTCCCTTTCATCTGTGGTCGTGGATACGCTACTGTGTGTGTGTGTGTGTGTGTGTGTGTGTGTGTGTGTGTGTGTGTGTGTGTGTGTGTGTGTGTGTGGAGATGGTGTCGTGCCTTGCCGCGTGAAAGAGGCGCTACTGTTTGTTCTTCCTCCGTTGCAGCACCTCCACCCTCCCATTCTCACAGCCCCACCCTCCTCTCCTCTCACCTCCACCTCCATGCTCCTCTCCCTCATCCTCCTCCTCCTCCCCCTCCCCCCTCTCCTCCTCTCCCTCCTCCTCCTCCCCCTCCCCCCTCCTCCCTCTCCTCCTCTCCCTCATCCTCCTCCCTCTCCTCCTCTCCCCCCTCCTCCCTCTCCTCCTCTCCCTCATCCTCCTCCCTCTCCTCCTCTCCCCCCTCCCCCCTCTCCTCCTCTCCCTCATCCTCCTCCCTCTCCTCCTCTCCCCCCTCCTCCTCTCCCCCCTCCTCCTCCCCCTCCCCCCTCTCCTCCTCTCCCTCTCCCTCCTCCCCTCCCCCCTCCTCCCTCTCCTCCTCTCCCTCATCCTCCTCCCTCTCCTCCTCTCCCCCCTCCTCCCTCTCCCCCCTCCTCCCTCATCCTCCTCCCCCTCCCCCCTCCCCCCTCTCCTCCTCTCCCCCCTCCTCCTCTCCCCCCTCCTCCCTCTCCTCCCTCCTCCCCCTCTCCTCCTCTCCCCCCTCCTCCCCCTCTCCTCCTCTCCCCCCTCCTCCCCCCCTCCTCCTCTCCCCCCTCCTCCCCCTCTCCTCCTCTCCCCCCTCCTCCCCCTCTCCTCCTCTTCCCAGAGTCCCTCTCCATCCTCCATCTTGCCTCTAACCCGTCTCAGCATTGTGTGAGAGCTTCCTTAGTGCTCTTTTTGAGCGCTATGTCAGCAGTGAGCGCTCGGTTAGCGAGTGCATTAGCGAGGTCTTAGCGCCACGCTGGCTGACCCCCTCCTCGGTCTAATTGCTGCTCAGCTCATTGGGTCCGCTCTAAGCTCCGACCTGCAGTAAGCAGGTAGCTCGGTACCGAACTCTTGGTGGGCCCGCGGGTTTAGCTAAGCTGAGGTATCCATTAAGGTCAGCCGCTTCAGGGTCTGAACCTACTCGCTAGCTGGAGCCACAAGGGCTTCAACATAGCGGTGCTCTCAGGCTCTCGAGCATCTCCTGTAACTCAAAGTCTAGATTATCTTTAAATAATGTGAAAATCTATTTGCTACTTTCCCAACATTAATTAACTAGGATGGCACTCTGCAAATCGCTCGTTAAGGAGCAAGTAGGGGTGACACAGTAAATACAGAGACAGGACATTAAGTAACTGGCTGGGGTTGGACAGTGAATCCAGGGACAGGTTATGAAGGAGCAGGTGGGGGCTAGACAGCGCATACAGAGACAGGTCATTTAGGGGGCAGGTAGGGGTAAGACCAAGACTACAGAGACAGAACATTAAAGGAGCAGGGATGGGTGGGACAGTATAGACAGAGACAGGTCTGTACTGACAGTGGGACAGTATAGACAGAGACAGGTCTGTACTGACAGTGGGACAGTATAGACAGAGACAGGTCTGTACTGACAGTGGGACAGTATAGACAGAGACAGGTCTGTACTGACAGTGGGACAGCTTCCCGTGTGAAAGGCATGTCCGGGTTAGTATTTGTGGCACACACACACAAACACGCACACACGCGCACACGCACACGCACACACACGCACGCACACACACACACACACACACACACACACACATAGACACACACACTCCTGCAGCATGTTCACATTTCGCCTCTGCTTCTCATGGCCTGCAGGGGTCTCCAGAGGTATGTGTGTGAGAAGGAGAGAGAGAGAGAGAGAGAGAGAGAGAGAGCGAGCGAGAGAGAGAGAGCGAGAGAGAGAGAGAGAGAAAGAGAAAGAGAGAGTGAGAGAGAGAGAGAGAGAGAGAGCGAGCGAGCGAGCGAGAGAGAGAAAGAGAGAGTGAGCGAGAAAGAGAGAGCGAGAAAGAGAGAGCGAGAGCGAGAGAGAGAGAGAGAGAGAGAGAGAGAGAGAGAGCGAGAGAGAGAGAGTGAGAGAGAAAGAGAGTGAGAGAGAGAAAGCTGCGAAGAGAGCTGCATGAAACCATGTGGTTACATCTTTTGATGAGGTAGGGATGGTAAAATATATACACACACAAACATGCACACACACACACACACACACGCAAACACACCTTTTATTGTGTTTGTGTACCCTCTCTTTCTCTCTATCTCCCCATCCTCACTTTCTCTCCTTCCCCATCTTCTCCCTACGTTCCTCCTCCCCTCCCCCTCACGTTTCCGTGGTAACTGCTGGTACCTCACAGCATCCCATAATACGAACCCTCCCCCTCCCCCTCTCTCTGCAGTGTTTCTGCTAATATATATTAGTGTCAGTGCAGCCATGCACCCGCTCTGTGCAGCCGTCTCTCCTCCTCTGCTCCTCTTTCCTCCTCCTGCTCCTCCACCTCTCCGTTCTCATCTTATCCTCCGCCTCCTCCGCCTCTCTCCTCTCTCCTCTCTCCTCTCTCCTCTCCTCCTCCCTCCTCTCTCCTCTCCTCCTCTCTCCTCCTCTCTCCTCTCCTCCTCTCTCCTCCTCTCCTCCTCTCTCCTCTCTCCTCTCTCTCCTCTCCTCCTCTCCTCCTCTCTCCTCTCTCCTCTCTCCTCTCTCCTCTCTCTCCTCTCCTCCTCTCTCCTCTCTCCTCTCTCCTCCTTCTCTTCGCCGATGGTCAAACTGCAGGTTTTTTTTTGAAAGGATTTCTCATTCTGCTTGTATGCAGGTGAGAGAAAGAGAGAGTGAGAGAGAGATTGATATCAGGGAGAGAGAGAGAGGTAGAGAGATGCTGGGGAGAGAGAGAGAGAGAGAGAGAGAGAGAGAGAGAGAGAGAGAGAGAGAGAGAGAGAGAGAGAGAGAGAGAGAGAGAGAGAGGTAGAGAGAGAGAGAGAGAGGTAGAGAGAGAGAGAGAGAGAGAGGTAGAGAGAGAGAGAGAGAGAGAGAGAGAGAGAGAGAGAGAGAGAGAGGTAGAGAGAGAGAGAGAGAGAGAGAGAGAGAGAGAGAGAGAGAGAGAGAGAGAGAGAGAGAGAGAGAGAGGTAGAGAGAGAGAGACAGCCACACGGTGGCCAAGCCAGGAAATACTGCAGGAGAGAGAGCGAGCTAGAGAGACAAAGAGAGAGGGAACTACAGAGAGTTAGAGATGGGGGTAAAGAGAGAGGGAGGGAGCTGAGCTATGGAGAGAGAGAGAGTGCGAGGGAAGGAGAGAGGAAGATGAGGGGGGGGGGGGGCTGAAGAGAGAGACTGGGTGAGGGAAGGAGAGAAAATATTTCCTGTTTTCTCTGCTTGTTATTTGCCTTTCCTCGTGGTTTCCCTTCCCCTCCCCATAGCTCTAAAAGGGACGTCCAAACCTAACGGCCCCTCGACTAAATTCCTACACTGCCCACCTATAAACTACATGCCACATTGTCACCTTTAAATGATATGGATGAAGTATGTACTCTGTATTGTGTGCTCTGTATGTAACATTTATGTTAAATGTAACATAAATGTGGATGTATCCTTTTGCACCATGTACCAGGTGATCTAGTGTACATATAATATATCATATGATGCCTATAGATACACATAGGTCAATGTTTAGCAGTAAAGAACAGAACAATACAATCATTTGTAACAGAACGGTATAGAACAGAGTAAAACAGTTGAAAACAGTTTAGTATAAAGATTTTAGAAAAGTTCGGTAGAGAATACTTTAGTCTATAACAGTATGGTATAAAAGGGTTATTATACTTTAGAATATTTCAGTATTGAACATTGTAGAACAATTTAGTATTTAGCAGAACAGAACAGCATAGAAGAGTTAAGTGTAGAAAAGTATAAAACAGTATAGGAAAGTATAATGTATAAAACCGAATATAACAGCATAATATACATCAGGTTAGAACAGCATAGTGTAGCACAGTATAGTATAAAACAGTAACGAAAAGAAACTGTAATGAAAAGCATAGTATAGAAGAGTTTAGTATGAAACAGCGTAGAACAGCATAGAACAGTATATTGTAAATCAGCGCAGCACATTGAGCACAGCCTCACAGTGCAGTGTCCTTGGAGCGTTGGCGCTCTCCTTG
>NC_079429.1:1551704-1554204 GCF_026213295.1 Gadus chalcogrammus
GTCACTGTCTAACCCCTACCTGCTCCCTAACGACCCGTCTATGTAGTCACTGTCTAACCCCTACCTGCTCCTCAACCATCTCCGTGTTCACTGTCTAACCCCTACCTGCTCCCTAACGACCCGTCTCTGTAGTCACTGTCTAACCCCTACCTGCTCCCTAACGACCCGTCTCTGTGTTCACTGTCTAACCCCTACCTGCTCCCTAACGACCTGTCTCTGTGTTCACTGTCTAACCCCTACCTGCTCCCTAACGACCCGTCTCTGTGTTCACTGTCTAACCCCTACCTGCTCCCTAACGACCCGTCTCTGTGTTCACTGTCTAACCCCTACCTGCTCCCTAACGACCCGTCTCCGTGTTTCGAGGAGTGGTTCTGACAGAAGGCTTCCCAGCGATGCCCTCTCCCTCCCCAGCCAGCGCGCTCCTCTATAAATACACCCTGGGCCTTCAGCAGACCCGGTCGGACCCTCAGAGGGGGAGACGTCTGAAGCCGAGCGGAGCGGCCGCCTTCAGGGGGAAGACACACTCGCAGCCCTCCCACTAAAACACTCTCCCCCGGACTCCCTTGGCCGTGCCTCAGAAGCCGTGCTCTTGCTTGGCCTCGGCGTTACGTAAAGAGGCGGCGGGGAGGTGCTGGAGGCTCCGACGTATATCTGTGTTGTATTATTCATCCGGTAATGCAGAGCGCCGCTTATAAATAGACTGCGGGCGGCCCGGCACGCGACCGCGCCTGGCAGCAGCACGCGCCAGCTGTAACGGATCAAGCTACACCAGCGTGACCAGAGGAGACACCGGGTGAACACACCTCCCACTGAGGAGCAGGGAGGCGGGGGAGTGAGGGGGTGGGGGGTGAGGGAGGCAGGGATAGAGAATGACGGGAGGAAGAGAAAGCAAGGGAGAATAGGATGAGAGGGGGAGGAGAAGCAGGAAGAGGGTAAGTGGAGGGGGAGAGGAAGTGAGGAGGAAGAGAAGGGGAGGGAGGGGGAGAGGAAGTGAGGAGGAAGAGAAGGGGGGGAGGGGGAGAGGAGGGGAGGAGGAAGAGAAGGGGAGGGAGGGGGAGAGGAAGTGAGGAGGAAGAGAAGGGGAGGGAGGGGGAGAGGAAGGGAGGAGGAAGAGAAGGGGGGGAGGGGGAGAGGAGGGGAGGGGGAAGAGAAGGGGGGGAGGGGGAGAGGAAGGGAGGAGGAAGAGAAGGGGGGGAGGGGGAGAGGAAGGGAGGAGGAAGAGAAGGGGGGAGGGGGAGAGGAAGGGAGGAGGAAGAGAAGGGGAGGGAGGGGGAGAGGAAGGGAGGAGGAGGAGAAGGGGGGAGGGGGAGGAGCCGAGAGTCTGGGATGTGAGGATATATATGAGAGCGATGAGGATCTTAAAGAGCTGACAGGAAACTAAATGCTGAATCAATGACTCTACTATATGATGGTAATGCGAGATGTATAACGATCACGGTGTCATTAGGTATAGAAATAGCCATTAAGAACGGTATACCTCCACTTATGTGTAAAGCACTAATGGCACGCTTTACATCTAATTACCACTTAGGAAGTGAGTGCATCTTACAGCCACTAACTGTAAAGAGTTGCAGAGGCACGCGTGATTATCAATGTTCAGACCCCGGACGTTGACAGGGTTCAAAGGTTCCGACGCAGTAGATGTTTGCGCCGCGACTGTTCTCGTAGTTCTACGACTGATTTACCATGGTTCCAACACTGTTCTAACGTTGTTCTTCTAACTCCGTCCTACCATGGTTCCAACACTGTTGTTGCACGGTTCCAATATTCCTCTGTGCCAGCACTCTCCTGCCATTGTTCCGTTCCAACACTGTTCTGCTCCACAATGCTCCAGCAGCATCAGCCACTGAACATTATCTATAATTCATCTACTTCCCCTCTCGGTTCCTTGTCCTCATGTGTCCGTCCCACAGCATCTCTAGCTCTTCACACGGCTTATCGCACAGCTCGACGGTAGGCCGTCACAGATGCGTTTTAGCATCAGGCCTCGTCGGCAGCACAGGGGTGTAAGAAGGGAGGCACAAGCACATGATGAGCTTTCAGCGAGCACTGGAACCTAGGTCTGGGGTTTGAATTATGTACCGACGAGGGCGTACATTATGCAGCCCAGGAAGCCTCCGCTGACAGTTAGTATTGCCTTCTTGTTTGGATGGAGAGACTCTGAGAGGCAATTAAACTGGGAGGTCGTGACTTGGTTCTGTCCACTATGTCTCGGGTATAGTGGACAGTTGGTTGGGCTTCGATGCTCAACTCCGTTGGAAATATTGGCGATGCCGAGGCTGAAAGCTCATCGCGTGCTCCCTGCTTTATGGAGTCATAGCTCTGAGGAAACCATCCTCAGGTCCACGGGTCAGCATATCAAGCTCAGGAGTTGTTGTTCAATAGGAGATCGCTGGCGTCCACGTTCCGCAAGAAAGATAATACAATTCTGGAGTGACTGGAGTTTGTCTTTGGATTGAATCCCCCTGAAATGCTCTGGTTCTCCTCTCGTGTTTCCATG
>NC_079429.1:1561704-1584204 GCF_026213295.1 Gadus chalcogrammus
TTTCTTGACTCATTCGTCACATCTAAATTGAAGCTGGCTTGCTACTGCCCGTAGGCTACACACAAGCGATCCTGCATCGCAATGTTGCTGGTATAGTTTTATAGTGGTCAAGATATGGGGGATAACCAGATATATAGGAGAGGTGATTAACCAAATATAGGATAAGCGATTCTCCAGGTGGAGGGTGTTAAACACCTAGGGGAGGTGTTAACCAGATATAGGGGTGGGCGGGTTAACCAGCTGGGGAGGGCGTTAACCAGTATTGTTGGAGGAGGTTCCAGTCATTTAGCTTAGCGGTGTGTGGTGGTCAGTGGAGATCAATAAATATAAAGATGAGAAAGAGGAGACGTATAGCATCCTCATCACACCATCGATTTCCTGTAGGAACAGGAAGGAGCAAGAAGCCATGCACTCCCCTGACTTTCCAGGAAGTCAGCAGTTCATTGACAAAGTGTTTCAGGAACAGTTGGTCACGTCTTAAAGACAGTCACAGGACGACCTCTGGCTAGAGTATGTGCACCCATACTTTATTCATATCTCTCCAACTCTCTATCCATCTCCCAGATATATATCCATCTATCTATATATCCAACCTCCCATGTATCCATCTATCTTCCACCATATCTATCTATCCACATATATCCATCTATCTATTCATCCATCTATATAGATATCATCTATCCGTCCTCCCACATTTCTATCTATCTAGTTTCTATCTATATTCCTACATATCTATCCATATCCATTCATCTCTTCCGAGAATAATTTAGTTTGATGTTTTGATGGGTCGAGACGTATAAAGTGACTTGTCTGCTGCTCAGTAGTTAAAGTTCACACCCACATTTACAGTGTCTATAATTAACCATCCAGCATACATATTTACATGTCTCGTGTATAACTATGTAGCGATCAACCACCAGCACAACGCCTGTGTTCTGCCTCCCTCTAGAGGCGGACGTTAGGCTTGCAACGCTCCGTCTGCTAAAAGAAAGGAACCATTTTAAGTTGTCTTCTTTGCACAGTGATTACATGAAGCATTTACAACAGGATTACGACGATCGTTAACAGCCATGGAAAAACCCTTAACGACTTATAAACATTTATCTAGAGACCAAACAAAGACCATTATAATGAACTTAAGCATTCAAATTGTAATGTTTCACCCAGCTGCCTTCTGGATTGGGACCAAGCCACAATGGGACAGGATAGTATAAGAATAAAAATAAGGAGTTTTTTTTACGTGAATGATAATTCTATGATTCCTTATTTTCATGACATTTCACATGGATATATTACAGTGTCGACCCGATGATAGCTGGAGTGAGCTGTAAATGTACCCTGTTGGACAGACAGACCGAAACAGCCAGGCAGACAGGCAGGCAGGCAGGCAGGCAGACAGACAGGCAGACAGACAGACAGGGCTCCAGCCATCATTGGAGTGTCTGTTATTGGTTGGGAGTTCTCCAATAACGAGCGTCAGAGCACCCACCTGTCCGGTCAAGTCCCAGGGAACTGTGATCTGGCTAGTTAACTAGATGAACCTTCTGGTTCTTCAGTTAGCCATCTTAACCAAGTTAACGTTCCGACTGGTTAGCAACCCTAACCAGGTTAAAAAGGGGAACTATGGGAGAACAGCGTTAAATAATTTATATATATTCTAATATATATATATATATATATATAGATAATATATGTTCCCTGTGGCTTTCACAAGAGGACGACAGCACTCTCCTCAGACATCCTCTCCCTGGGGCAGGAAGTGGTGTCCTGGGGCAGGAAGTGATGCCGTCGTTCTGTTGGCCAGGTGATGTTGTCAGGGATACCGATCTTCAACTAGGGATGTGATCCAAAACACCTTGACGTGGTTATTAGTATAACTTGCCGACTGTCACATTTTAAAGCTTTTAAAGTACTTCTTATTAAAATCCATTTTCTTGTTTTGTCCTGTTTGTCTCTGTCTGTGTCTGTCCTGTATGTCAAACTTTTGCATTTTAATATTTTAATGACTTCATTTTCTATCTTTTTTCTATACTATTCTTATTTTCCTTATTGTCATTGATATGTTGAATTTCTAATGTTTCTCACCCAATATAATATCATATAATAAACCCTACATAATATAACATAATAAACGTAACATGAAACCTGTAAACACCCTTAAACAATTTAAATGAACTGAACTTAACTAATATAATAACATCCAACAATATAAAACCTTTAAACATTGTAAACGGACTAAACTGTGAATACACAATATGAAACCTCTAAACACCCTAAAACACTTTAAATCAACCAACCAAAAACGAATACGTAAATAAATAAACGATACAACATGAAATATGAATATGAATACATGAATATAACATGAACCCCCTCAACACGCCATCTGATGTTTTGGTTTAGCGAGCGCTGACTACGACAAGTCTCGTAGTCTGACCAACGTCTCGGGGGGCTCCTCCCTGCGTCTGGCCCCCATCAGCAGCCCCTCCTACGAGCCCCCCGCCCCCCTGCACCGCTGCCGATCCCCCATCCCCTCCATCCTGTAGCCCCCGCTCCCATTGGACCAGGCGCACTGGAGGGTTAGCTGATTGGACAAGGTCTAAAGCGGTTGGATGAGGAGCTTAGCAGTGGGTTATCTGGTCCCTGATTGGTGGAGGATTTGAGGAGTGGGTTATTGGCGTGACGGAGGAGTTCGGCCGTTGGGGGATTGATTAGATGTCGGGTGGAGCGGTGGGTCCCCTTCACGAGCGCAGTTGAGGAGGAGGCCGCGGAAACAAGCAGCAATAAGACGACGTGACTCTGAAGAAAGACAAACACGATGGTGTGCCATGCATGCATCAGGCTAGCTGATGAACATATTAGCAGGTTTTAGCTCTAGCTAGGAATGCATGTTTTTTTTTTTAATTCTCGTAAGAAATGTATGAAAAAAAAGTTCTGATTTGGATAGAACCTTAAACGGCTACCAATGGTAGAACCCACAGTAAAACATGTGCTGTGATGTGTTTTTTAAATAAGTGTGTCATGCTTTCTGGACCAAATCCATGACCAGTAACTCTAGACCTTGTCCATAGATAGACAGATTGAAGTTAGGTCTCATTCGATCACACGAAAACTCTTTGAGCATTAAGGTACATTTCACGTGATATGGTGTCATAGGTATTATGACTGAGGGTTGCTTCACAGGCCATGTGCCGGGGTGTGATGTCATAGGTCATGTGGAGTCAGGTGGTGTCACAGGTCTTGTGACACGCCGCAATATCATAGAGCAAAAGGACCAGGTCTCAGAGGGTTACATCCCAGAAGCTATCGGTTCTTTTGCATCCTTATTGTTTATGATCCTGTAGTTGTTAATTGGCTTACCTCCGAAAAACATTGATCAGCCTTAGATTTGACGTTCTCTTTTAGCATATTTTTCTATTCACCACAGAAATAAAGAAAAGGTTTCTGTATAAAATTAACCCACACACATTGCTGTTTATTTTTCATCCAAGTCTAAAATGTTATTTGATACCAAATTCCCACTAACTAGTTAACTATTATTATAAAACCAAATTATTTTTAAAAAGTATGTACTATTAGGTAGGTAGTACATACAATAGTGTTATAATTAATTTTGTCCACATGAGTTTGTTTTACCAAAACTTTCGTATTTTTGAATTGTTCTATTTTGTTTATAATGTAATAATATAAACATTTATGAATAAAAAAAAACCCTCATAAAATCGAGCAATTTCAAACTATAGTAGTTTGATCATATAATAATTTATATTCCTCTTGCAACTTCCATGTAACAGATATCATTCAAATCCCATGATATCAAATGATCAAGCAAAAAGAAAAAAAAAGAAATACATACATTCATATATGCAATATACATGCAATATACATTGATGCTGGAAATGCACTGTGTCCATATATGTAAATAACCAGATCTATTTTTAACCTTAAGAGTGCACAGACCTAATAGGCAGTTGACTTGTAATGTCTGCTTTCTGTGTTACCATCTAAATGTATTGACGGGTTTCAATGTCATGAGCCACACGATCAACATGATCGCGACTTCTTGATAGTATGTTTTACAAAAGTGATTTTGATTTTTGGAAAAGTTCTGTAAGTATTTGACTTGTGTTGTCCGTGTGTACTTCTCTGTTCTTTGGATATTTATAGCAAATGTTTGTTCTTCAGTTTTCTTGTTCTTGTTCCTTTTTCTTGTACCAATGCATAATGATCTGTTAAATCTGAGCTGTATGGAGAGTTGGGGGTTTCAGTTGAAGCTCTTTTGTTTAAAGACATATATGTGCTTCCAAGATAATGAGCTTCTCTTATGTGGAGAGTGTTTCCATCTTGTATGCAAGCTTGATGTGTGAATCCTTTACTGACAACAACATGTAATGTTTGTATAGTGTGTAGAAGTCATTTTTGAGAAACAAACATGACTAGCATCTGGAGAGAAACCATCACAATATAACACATCTGGCAACAAAACAACACTATATTACACATCTGGAGACAAAACAACACTAGTTATACATCTGGCAGCAAACCATCACTATATTACACATCTGGAGACAATGTGTTGCTTACATCCCATGATCTATCATCTACAGATGCATTTGTTGTTTGATCGCCCATTAGTGCACATTTGGTGTAATGACACCTTTTGAGTAGGTTGAGCAAACGGTTTGCAACAACGATTCACACATATCACGCAGAAGCATGTTGAGGCCTTCAGCCTTTCAATAGTCACGACACAAAGAGAGTTTCCCTTAAGTTGAATGAATGTATTTTTTGAGAGCTACCTGAATATGTAGATATTTAATGCACCATAGTGCTACATCGCCATGCTCTCATATACACATGATATCAAATGGTGAAATCATCAAATAAAAAAACGCACAAATGCCATTGGCTATCTCTTCCAACAAGGATTCAGATCTCATCCTTAAAATATTGTTGATATTGAAACACTAGGTAACTGTAAAATAGGTTTAGAATGTCATCACTTGTAGATCTTCAAATGAGGCTGCTACAAGGACTTTTTAATTAATTTGTCTGTAAGGGAATGATTTCGCAGTGGTCACAGTACAATGTTCCTAACTTGGATTATCACACAGACACCCCCTTCATTTGAACATTGAACATCTGTCATTTGCAATGTAAAGTGTTCATATTAGCAACGGATTGTACTTCAAATAGAGTGCATTGTAAGATGATGGTTAGAGTGAGTTTAAGTCACCCTGGGAATTCTGAAAGCTGTTAAAAGACCTCTATGAGGCCCACGTAGGCACTGATGTCAATATGAAGAACCCAGAGTAACCGGCTAGACTCAGCCAGCAATTCTTGCTCGATGGCTGGTTCTAACTAGAATGTATAATTCTAAACGTTAAAGATCGATATTAAAATCCTATACAATATATAGTTGAATTTGTTTGTATTCAGTGTTTTTCCATATTCGTTTTTCAAGTATTGCTGACATCACTCCTCTGAGTGTTGGTAAAATGTTTCTAAACATATAGAAATGGACGGCCGGCACACACTTCATGTGAAGCGACCTCGTTAGTGCTGCTAATGTTTCACCAATTCGGCAATTATAACTCACATCAGTGATTGTAAATCTGTAACCCTAGGGTCATCTAAAGATATTTTGGCACCGTCATGGTTGCCATGGTGACATCTCACCCACGCCGGGTGGATCACCTCGGATAACGTACAGGTTACCAACACTTGGAGCTACTGTCCTGCCTTGTTACCAATTATTTATGTTTGGGAACTGTTCCAGTTCTTCAAGACTTCTGTACTCGTGATGAAGGTGGAAGAGCTGTTAAGACAGACGGGTGGATGGTCTTTGCGTTCTGTAATGTTCACGGATGGATGGATGAAGTAATGCAGGATGGATGGATGAGTACTGTCGATGGAGGGATGAATGAATACTGTTGACGGATGAATATTGTCTCATTGTGTGTCTTGTGTCTGTAATGTCCACTCCAACTTTCCTTGTTGTTGAGACGTGTGTTTGACTCTCATGAGCCCAGTCACCCAGCTTGTGCAGGTAATGGTTACCCTGCACTATCACGCGATCCACAATCCTCACTTTATACTACTACAGAACCACTACAGGAACACGCTCCATATCAAATTACCCTTTAAACCACACATAGCACACCCAATACTCCACTTTACCATACCAAACACTACTCAAACTATGTCATACTCCGCAAATACAACTACAGTCACAAACTCCAGACGCATGCAGGGTTTACCGTTCATGTCAGTAACAAAGTCAATAACTAATCGATCTGAACTGAACACTCCACAACTGAACAACTAAGTAATTTGCTGATCCACATGTATTAAAAGTTTATAACAAACCCGTTCACACCAAGGTCAAGCTGTTTATTAACTGCGTAATAACAACTGACAAATGAGAGGGAGACTGGGACGATGGCAGGGGTGAGCTGAAGACTAAATGTTGTGTCCTCCTTGTGTCCACAGTGTTGAGTTTCTAGTGGTTCCTTCTAACGAGGGCAGATGGATGGAGAGTCCTCGCTGGGCCCGACCTGAGGGACCAGAGCCCTGGCTGGAGACAAGAGACCATCTGCACGCCTTCTTACCAAAACCAACCAACTAAATTATCATCAGAATGGAGAATCTTCACCCTCACTTTCCACCTTCTCCAGCGTTCTCCAGGACATCCCGACAGACTTTGCACTCACTCACTTTGGGAGAAAGAGACTTCCTGTCACATGAAACATTTTGAAAGACATCACGCGCAGTTCCGTGCTCCATCTTGCAGCAGAATGACGGACTGACCCACTGAGCAACTTCCCCCCCATCATTGTAGCATCTCCGCTAACAAACTGTAGCATTTGTTGACTGGGAACTCTTGTTCGTTGTCCTCAACAGCTTGGCGGGAGGATTTTATGCATTGGGAGATGTTGGAGATGGTATTCTCCACCTAAACTATTTCATTCACATGTCGAATCGTACGTGAGTGACAGAGAAACAGTCTTAACTCTCAGAACTTTCAATGTCCCATAAGATATTTTTCCATCAACTTGGTAAAAACAAAACAGACACAACCTACACACAAACGACCCTATATGTATGTATATATATTTATATATATATAATATATATATGTATATGTGTGTGTGTATGATGTGGAAATGCCATCGCGATGCCCCACATTTACATTCATATCCAGCGAGGAGTTCCCTCCTTCTGGTAAAAACCAAGTCTTCCATCCGCTTCCGATACACTCGCGTCCAGAAAAACATAGCGCTCAACTGCACTAAGCACCAACCCTCATGTAGCATCTGCACCAAACACAGCCCTGACCGCGCCTGATTTATCACAACATATGCAACTAGAGGATAAGCCTGGCATTCTCTGTCTCTCATGTGGCGATGTGTACCCTACCTACCTGCCTGGTGGTGGGCACGGGAGTCTTAATGTTTTTGCTCCACCCTCCCCTTCCCCAGAAATACGCACATGATAGACAATGTCCGACAGCCTCGCTCACATCAATCACAAGGAGAAGAGATGAAGGAGACAAAGCTCATAGATCCCATACCACACGGCGAGAAGGACACTGCCACGTCCTACCTAGGAGTCAATCTTCTCAAATGGGCCAATCATGAGGAACGATTCACCTTGACAGGAAGCCTACACTGCCAATGAGGCACCAGAACCCCTGAGACACCTACTGCCCCTGTCTCTCTCTTGCCCCCTAGCTGCCAGAGGCTGCTCCAGAGCTAGTCTAGCCTACGGTGAGGAGATGATGGACGACCAAGGGAAACCCTCCAGGGAAGCCCTCCAGGGAGACGCTCCGGAGACGATGGGACCAAGACCAGAGCGTAACAGGATAAAGGATATGTACAAAGAGAACATTTATATTTTAATAAACTAAAGGCTGGGATATCTGAGGAAGATTGACAGCAGCACATGAGAAAGAAAAAAACAAAACAAAGAAAAATATGCTTACTTTAGTGATTAACTAAGTTGGCGACCAACATGAGAGGAGAAGGATGTTGAAAGCGTAGTAAGAAGTTCCCCTGGAAAGTGGAAGTTTCAACGCTCCTGAGTATGAACAAGACCCTGACACAAAACAAATGGTTAAAAGAACAAAAGATAATGCATTTTTCTAACTTTGGTAACCAGCATGACTACACTGCATGCCTGTCTTTCCTGCAAGCCCTTAGCTGAACACAAGGGGTGCTAGAGACACAAAAAATATATACAAAAATGAATTTAAAAAAATGTTATATGCAATTAATGTTAAAAAAAGATTATAAAGAAAGAGAAGAGCTATATTTTGTTTTGAAAAGTAAACAATGTGAATATTGAAACATGTGTGTTTAAACAATGTTTTGTTCAATGAAATCTCTGCTATTACTGCCCCTCATGTTCTCATGTAGACTGTGTTCCGAGTTGTGCTCATTCAATCAAAAGGATCGTCAACCCTTTAGCGCACCATAGCATCCTACAGCTGGGAGGACCCCTGGCGTAGCAGCAGCAGCTACTTCATCCTTTACTCTATCTGCTTTTTCCTTTGGCAATAATAAACAAGCGTTGTCATTTGATTGTAGCACGGCCAGAGGAGGTACGCTAGTCATCTCAGCAGCGACCAGTGGGGGGGGGGGGGCTTTGTCCCCGGCCCCTTCCCCTTCCCCGAGAGGTTGGGAGAAGAGGTGAACGTATCCAATCACTGGCCAGTGTCTGGTCACAGGTGGTAACCTATTGGTCCATAGTCAAGAGAGATTTTCGGTTTGCATGGAACCGGCTGTTGTTCCTATCGTGTTGAGAGGACTCAGGTGTTGTAGTGATTGCTGTGGACGTCGCTGGTTGGCTGGTATTTTTCTTACTCATCAATTCTAGTATATAATGATAACGTGAACACCTCACAGTGATGCATGCGTTGTTACTTGATTGTTGACCTCTGTAGGGGGAAGTAGTTCCCGTCGCCCCCCCAGGGACTCGTTAAGAGAACACTGTGTCCCAGAGCACATCCGTCTTCCGTGGTGGGCTAACTGCCACCCCGATACCCTGGGGGGGGGGGGCGGGCGAGAGTGTGTGAAGGTAGCTCGTCTTGTGCCGTGTTCGTACGTTAGGTGGTAAGGTCCCGCATCCAACCCCCGTCGTACGTCAGGTGGTTCGGTCCTGCATCCAGTCCCATCGTCTTGTCCGTCGTCTTGCGAGCTGGCAGCTCCCCGCGTCACATGACACAATCATGCAAGCACCCGTCATAGCGACCAAGAGCTTCCAAACTGATGTCACTGAGGTACTTTATAAAGGCTGCCGCCGGAGTCCACTTGGCCCAGGCTGCCTCAGCTCTGACCAGTGGTTCCCCTTGTTTCAGGTCCAGCCGTCAGGTCCCGGCAGGTCCAGGCCTGTCCCTGCTGGTCCAGAGAGTTGCTAGGATCCAAGCTACAGAGGGTGGGGTGTAGGCACGGTAGCAGCTACTGAAGGGTTTAGCCGGGTCTTCGCTGGTTGTACAGGCTCTCGATTTTTTGCTTTTACTTGGGATAAAAAATGGACCGTGGTATTTTCTGTTCCCTTTCAGATTAAAACTAGGATATCGGTTCCGACGTAGAAGGCACTCTCAGTGAGATGTGGATATCTTGGAGGTCTACGGTCTCTCTGCAGCCTGAGATCCGCATGGCAAAGTGAAGCTACCATCTCACCACTAGTCTGTTGTTGAGTCGGCCATCATGTCATTGTGCCCATGCCACAACCTGGCTCTTGTTCTATGCGTGATACTGCCATTGATTAGAATGACCGACAGTGGCTAAATGCTAAGTCTGTTTTTCATGACGAGGGGTCTAACACAGTTGTGATGTATAATCTCAGATTGGTTCCTTACCCTTTGATCAGTGTGCCTGGTTTTTTTAAACCAATTTGTTCATAGTGTGATTTACTTTTGTATGAATGTACGATCACCACCTTGTTTCCACCGACACACTGCCAGTGTGGGCCCCGGGTGCGCTCAGGGGCCCCTGTTTGAATTGTTTATGTGGAACCATGTGCCCTAGAGACTATTACTAATCCATTTCCACCAAAATTGATCATGAGGTAGTTGTTTTGGTTATGAATGTGTTTTACGTTTTTAAGAAAACGGAATACACTGGATGTAAAGGTTACATTCCCGCATAGATAAACATTCCAAATGGTAATAGTGAAACTAAAAGTGCTATTATTCACATGCATTTGTTATTATCGTAAGCATTCCAAAGATACAATGTGTTCTTGTTAACTCACATGCTGTAACCTGATGTAAGACAGACTTAGTGATTGGTCCATTTTACTGTTGCCATGGAGAATATATATGAGTGTATGTGTGTGTGTGTTGGGGGGGGGGGGGGGGGGGGAGGGGGGTAAGCGGTCACTGGTGTGTCTGAACGAGACTTATGCCGGATTTTATTTTTGAAATGTTGGATCACAAAGATGACTCGTCTAAACTGTATAAAGTATATTTCAACGGAATGTTCATGATCTATCTTTTTATATTTTGAAGAGAAAAAAACCGAAACATATCAATAAAGTGTCACAACTGAACAGATCTGGACTGAAGAGACTTATAATGTATGAATGTCAAAACTATCTAATGTGAAGCTGAATAGCAGCTGTATTCAGATGTTTTTACAAAGACATTATTCCTTAAAATCATCAAAAAGAACTTTAAATAAATGAAAAAGTAAATGGCGTGCTGGTTTGTCAAACTGTATTTTGTTTCTGTGCAGTGTCCAGGAATTAGTCAGTAATTATTAAAACACCTGTTTTCTAATAGTAATTACATAACTTAAGGCTGAGTCCTGTGTATGGTTGTATATGGTTGGGTATGGCTCGGTAATGCTAGGTGTGGTTGACCAAGGTTGGGTGGGGTTGGGGCTTGGTGGAGTACTGAAGGTGGGGTTCGGCGCAGCTCAGCGTTTCCACCGCCGACAGTACCCTTATGGTGGGGGGGGGGGGGGGCATTAGGCTCCACCATTAAGCGATTAGAAACCGTATATGCGTTGATGATGACGACTTCATGATAATTGGCTTTAAAGGAAAACTGGCCGCTATCCTGGGTTTCAAAAAGGGGGGGGGCAAAATATGCCCACTGAGCCGATATCTATGGGGGTTGTTACAACATGTTTATTTATAGTGACATTGTTGACCATCAGTTGGTATGAGAGAGTTATGTGCCCCTGTTAAAGGCATATTGTACGGGATCCAGTAATATGCACTTTTTAATATGTTGTTGAAATTGGTTTTTACATCCTGACAGCAATAAATAACTTATGGGCAATGAAAAAGAAGCGAAAAAAAACCGAATTCTGTATCTGCTATAAACCTGTTAAAATGCTTACCAATCGGAGACACTGTGCCCGGATCTAAAGAACCAATCACAAGCCTGCGCGTTCTCTCCCCTCTGTGTACGAGCCTGAGCCGGCCTGAGCGCGTTCACGGAGGGCAAAGAAAGCGTTGTTGCCATCGTAGTTCATGACAGTGGACTAGACCTAGTGAGCCTACAACGTTTACACAATGGAAGAGAAACAACTGAAGTTACCACTGCCACCGTTACTTGCCCCGGTTCATCCTTTTAAAAAGGCAAGAAAAAGAAAGACAGAAACTGAAAAGGCAGCAACAAAAAAGAAGTTGGAGACTGCTCGAGGAAAAACGAGAATAAATATTGGATTAGCTTTTCAGCGATGGCGACAGCTGAGGGAGTTGAATGGCCTGAAAAGTGACGCAATGGTTGCCGTTGAAGTAAGCCGTAAGCAGCATTAGCGCTCGTGCACGGCTCTGTGTCGAGGGGTGGGGGCAGGGAGTCCTGAAGGGTGGGGGAGGAGTTAAACGGAACTCCGAAGAGAAGCTAATTTCAAATCATGCTAGCTCTCTCACATCGTACAGTATAGCTTTAAGGTGTATTAATGTAACCAACATTAGCAAGAGCCACTGCATTCTTATGTTTGACAAGCTGCACTACGTTCATGTGACCCGAGACGCTCTTGGTGATATTTAAATCGATCTAAAGTCCGACCAGAATACAAACATCCCATTAAAGGGGACTTATTATACCACCAGGTGTGAGTGTGATTAGCCTTACAAGCAGTTTCGAAAATCTGCTTAATATGACATCCCTAGTGGGTGTGTCCACCTAGATCTGTGCTGGATAGATGAGCAATGTTTACTTCAGTCCACTGGGTAGGCTGGGAGACTGATCTATCCAGCACAGATCTAGGTGGACACGCCCACTAGTGATGTCATATTAGGCCGATTTTCGAAACGGCTTGTAAGGCTAATCACACTCACACCTGGTGGTATAATAAGTCCCCTTTAACATACGGTAAAGTCATCCTCAAGCTGCATTTTACACCCGTAAAACAACAGAATTTGTAGCCCACTTTTTGGGATGAAGGGTTATAGACAGGGTACGAGTTATAATTCCATCTCTGTGGGGAGATAGATGCGCAAGTAAATATAGGCTATTATTACACGGCTCTTCTCAATGCTGTAGAATGCTCCATTCACTTGAATGGGTCTTCCCGACTTCTGGCGGTCATTTATTTTTTTCGTAATTGACTGCTTTCAAGGAAAGTGGATTTCTTGCCTCTGATTCAAAGGCAAGTAGCCGGCAAGTAGCGATGTAATAAGCGGGATAATGTATAGAACGCCGGTCATTATCGAAAATAACCCACTTCCACCTCGCTTCGTTGTCCGGTTCGCCCTGTCTGGGCTTATTTCCCCGATAATGACTGGCTGTCTATAAATCCTCCATTACTTGACGTCAATATTACTCTGTATGTGAAAGGGATATTTGCGTAAATTTATCCTCCGGACAGCCAACGATAACTTTATCAACTTCTTGTGTGAAATAGCCTTGAACATTTTACAAAGCAAGATACCGTTGACCCCCAGTCAACACAAAATATTGGGGAAGCAAAAAAAAAGGACAGGCCATTTCACACAGGGGGCCCTATCTTGCATCCGGCGCAATTGACTTTCTACACTGACGCATGTGTCGTTGCTAGTTTGCAACTGGCGCAGAGCGTTCTTTTCCCTCCACCACAACGCGCCTGTAAATTAGGGAATGAACTTGCGCCCCAAGGGGCGGCTCGGCGAAAGGAGGAGGCGTGTTCTGGCGCAAACGTTCCCTGGTGCTGTTTTGCAGTTTCAGAAAACAATTGTGCCACAAAACAGTAAATACCTGGTTTAAAGTCAGTGGCGCGTTGTTCAGATGCTATTTTAAGGGCGCATGCATAATGTTGCTTGTGCACCTCGTGCACACACTTTGCTTCTCTCATCTACCTAGCAACACATTCTTGGGAATCATCTGTCTCATCGGAGACTGCAAACACGCTGTCAAAATATCAACTCGTCAGATTCAAATGCGCTCATGGCTCTTAAAGGGGATGGGAGCTGGCACTCTCATTGGTTTATTGCACGTCACGCCCAAACCACAACTACGGGTAATTAGGCTACTTCATACCAGCCCTTTTTAGATTTGCGCAATGCGCAAGAGTCATTTATGCGCCGGTAAAATCGCCATAGAACCGCCCACAAAGCTACTTGCGCTTGGCGCTTCTCACTTGCGTTTCAGACCGTTAAAAAATATGTTTTTATATTTAATTCATGTGTTTGTTTATTTTCTTGTTCTCAAATTCCCAGTTGGTTGGTTTACACTTCATGAATACCGAAGCCTTACAGAAAGTGCAATGCACACCTACTCACTGTCAGTCAGACAAACAGACAGACAGACACAGACAGACAGACAGACAGACAGACAGACAGACAGACAGACAGACAGACAGACAGACAGACAGACAGACAGACAGACAGACAGACCGTACGACAGGCACAAACACACACACACTCACATTCTCACACACACACACACACACACACACACACACACACACACACACACACCATCAAAGGCGTTGCAGGGACTTACAGAGCATGGTGGGAGTGTCCACTGCTCAGAGAGATAGGGTCTGATTCTAACTGTGGTTATTGTCAGTGTCCGTTGCTCATCATCCATCATGTATCTTGCTTTTTGACTTTGGTTGTATATGATTGGGTATGGCTTGGTAATGCTAGGTATGGTTAACTAGGTGTTGTTGGCTAAGGCTGGATAAGGCGAGGCATGGTTGACTTAGGCTAGGTTAGGTAGGTTTGGTTTACTAAGGTTGGGTCAGGCTTGGTATGGTTGAGGGAGATTGGGTAAGGTTGAGTAAGGCTTGTTATGATAAAGTAAGGTTGGCTAAGGCTTGGTAAAGTTGATTAAGGTTGGCCTCTGGTTAAGGGCAGGCCATGGATAGGGCTAGGTCTGGGTAAGGTGGGCCTCCCCATGGATAGCCCTCCGTCCCCATGCTAGAGCGAGTTGGGGAAGCCGGACATTTGATAGGCTGAGTGAAGGTTCTACCAGCCCATGACCAACAGACATGGAGGGAGGGGTCTTCTTTAGATTGAATTTCAACAAGACAGCATTCTCAAATATTTTTCAAGACATACGTGATACAGAGAGCCAAAGAGCAACGCTGGGAGAAGAGAGTCTTCGGGACGTACAACATGATGACAGACTGACAGAGAAAAAGGACGACAGCCCTTCAGCAAACAGCACAATGTGCCTCGTCTGCCGGACGTCTGAGTGCAAGTGAGTGTTCCTCTAAAGTTTTAGTAGAGTAGTTTCAGTATTAAGGCTTTAAATTCACTACAACAAACTGTTGTGCTGTTCTCAAGTTCAATGAGCAATATTCTTTCCCAAGAACTAGACTTCAGAAATCCAGATAATACTTAAGCTATACTCAACATACATTATATCTGATATCATAAAAATGTATAATTTATTAAAAGTAACCTCCTGTCACCTCTCCTTAAAACATGTGAATATATTCAGGGAACTAGTCAAACCCGAGGAAAGGGTTTGACCTCAAAGTCAAAGTTAAAGTCAGCTCAGTGTTCCCCCCAGCACTGTATGGTTCAGGCGGCCGCCTTAACAACAATATCGCCCCGCCTTGACTACCAATGTATAAAAGATTTTTCATTTTGCATCAAGAAAGTACAAAAGTCCTGTAGGGAAAGAAAACAGACTTCCATCAGGTACAAAAAATAAAGATAAATAATGCATCGGTGATACTGCTCAAAACAATAATCGTTGAAACTGAAACGCTCACCGAAGACTGCAGGGCCACGAGACCCCCCCCCCCCCCCCCCCCATGCTCTTTGACCACCTTGACTAAGACATTTTCTGGGGTAATACTGCTTATTGTCATCTCCAAAATATGTGCCAGACAAACAGAGGAATCGAAATTTCGTTTATCTCCGACCCACTCTGCAATAAGGAGAAAAAAATCGGTTCAATTTGTTAGGAATTAATCTGATGGGTCTAATGTTACTCTGGGAAAGGTTCCGGTTTGTCTAAAGGACCGGAAGGTTCTCTTACATGTCTTTTGCTGGGCTTGCAGACTTCCTGTGTAGCTAAACCCAGGGGTTCAAAAGAAGAAGGGGAAAGGAGCGAGGAGACCCTCCCAGAGCGCGGACAGCATGGAGAACAGCGAGAGGGGAGATGAAGGCGAGGGTCCGGACCCGGGAGGAGCTGCTAGAGACAGCGAGGCGGAGAAGCACAAGCAGTTGAAGGAGAAGCTCAACAGCCAGGAGAAGGGCGAGCAGGAGATCACAGTGTGCCAGAAGGAGAGGAGCTCTCCTGGCTCTGTGTGGCGCAGTGGCTTGACGCTGAGCGAGAGGTTGGCCATCAACGTGTCGGGGATGCGCTACGAGACCCAGCTACGGACTCTCGCCCAGTTCCCCGACTCGCTGCTGGGAGATCCCCGGCGCCGCCTGCCCTACTTCGACCCGCTCCGCAACGAGCTCTTCCTGGACCGCAACCGCTCCTGCTTCGACGCGATCCTCTACTTCTACCAGTCGGGAGGGCGGCTCCGCCGGCCCGCCAACGTGCCTCTGGACATCTTCCTGGAAGAGGTGAGGTTCTACGAGCTGGGAGAGGAGGTCGTGATCCGGTTCAAGGCGGACGAGGGCTTCGCCCGGGTGGTTGAGAGGCCCCTGCCCGCCACCCGCATCCAGAGGAGGCTCTGGATGCTGTTTGAGCACCCAGAGTCGTCCTCGGGGGCGCGCATCATTGCCATCGTTAGCGTGCTGGTGATTGTGGTGTCCATCCTCATCTTCTGCCTGGAGACGCTGCCGGAATTTAGGAACGAGAAGGAGGCGAGGGAGGTACAATGTCTACACTACCTAGCCAGCGCATCCCCGCCTGTTGGCGAGGCATTCCCCCTGTGTGTAGGATACAGTGTTTACAGGAGGAAGCATGCTGTATACCGTCAGGCCGTAGCGGGACCAAACAGCCAACTCAGAATAGACACAGCCCGTCATGTTGGGGAACTCTTGTTTCACCTGGACATGTTTGTACTTGAACACAGGACCATTATCTGAGGGACAACATGGGTGACGACAGTCATGGGCCCATCGGAGACAGGGCAACTTCTGAAAAACATAAAGTTGTCTTCCCAAATAAAAAAAATATATTCCTGAATTTAAACATATATTAAATAGAAGCAGACTCCACTTTTGAAACACTTCCCATATAAACACAACACCTTTTAGAGGTCTTGTTTATGCTCCCTCATGTGTCCTGCCCAGCGGTCTGAACTGTTGCAAACATGATTGGCGCGTTATATCTCTATGCCTATTTTCGCAGAGTGAATGGCGCAGTATTTGTGAATGTGTGGTCTGTCAGACAGACAAATATGTTAAGCGATGGCCTAAAGTGATTTGTTCATATGTATTTTAGGCTAATATTAATGGCTGTGTGTCTGTTACAGCAGATCATTTCATATACGTCGGTGATATTGCAGATGTCCCCTCCAGAAAATACTCTTGAATGAATTCCATGTTTGTTGTAATGAGATCTGTGCCTTCGACTACAGTAGTCACGGGCATTCACCACTAGGTTAAAATGGATGTCATTGGAGGTGGACACTGGCTGTACGTATGGCCAGATAATTTTAGTCAGCTGTTAAACGTGATCTGCTGGGATATGGTAAGGGAAGGCAGCCCAGGGATCAGACTACAAATAAAGAGAAAGAGAGAGAGAGAGAGAGAGAGAGAGAGAGAGAGAGAGAGAGAGAGAGAGAGAGAGAGAGAGAGAGAGAGAGAGAGAGAGAGAGAGAGAGAGTGAGAGAGAGAGACAGAGAGAGAGAGAGAGAGAGAGAGAGAGAGATCCTAAAATGAGTAAAGGTCAGTATGAGTGAAAGTGTAGAGCAGCGGCTACTAGTGTGTTCAGAAGCTCTGCGGGTCTTAAGTAGTTCTTGCGGGATGAGTAGCAGTCTTGTGGCTTGTTAACACCTACTGCAGCCAGCTCCCGCACATATCTTCTACACCAAGCTAACTAACTACCACATCGAAAAACATAGCTATGGCAAAAAAGGCTTCCTAGATACTACACCAAGCTACCTAGCTAAGCTAAGCACCAAGCTACCGTATCAAGCTATCTAGAAACTTAACCTAGCTCATAACATATAGCTACAGTGCTAGCTACTGAACGAAGCTACCTAGCTACTACACAGAGCTAGCTAAATACAACTGCAAGCTACTGAACTGAGGTACCTAGCTGCTGCAAGGAGTAGTGTAAGAGATAGCTTAAATAGACAGCCAGAAATAGATAAATAGATGGGATAGTCATGAAGAGATAGAGAGATGGGCGAGAGGAAGGATTGAGATGAGGTTCGTGATTGGCACGAGACACTCATGTTTCTGCTAGGAGAGTGTGAAAGAGTTGAGATTAACGAGAGACAAGTCACATTGCTGTTGGGAGAGAGAGTGAAAATGGGCAAGAGACACTCATGTTTCTGCTGGAAGGGAGGGAGGACACGAGAGAGTAAGAGAGCGGGAGAGATCTCTCTCACGGGGCTATTCATAGTAGAGGAGAGACCAGGAAGCTGATCAACACATAGACACCTGCTGTTTTACCACACTTAGGCCTTCACCACATAGAGCAGAATGTTAAAAAAATGGAATAGGTAGAATAACAACAGACAAATAAAAATATGATTCTAGGATCAGTTGCACTTTAAACTTTAAGGATTTACACCCCCGTAATGAACAAACATTGCTGTAACTGTTGACCTGTAACTGAAGAACACCCTCTCCCTGACTTCTGACCTGCAGGAATACTTCTACAAGTACCACACTCTACCAAAGAACATCTCAGAGAGCATGCCCCTGCCCTCGAGCGCGTTCCACGACCCCTTTTTCCTGGTGGAGTCAATGTGCATCTGCTGGTTCTCCTTCGAGCTCCTCATGCGCTTCGCTTCCGCACCCAGCAAGACGCTCTTCTTCAAGGACGTGATGAACATCATCGACTTCAGCGCCATCCTGCCCTACTTTGTCACCCTGTGCACGGAGCTGGCCAAGGACAACGACGCGACGCCCGCGGGCTCGCTGGCCATCATCAGGGTCATCCGTCTGGTGCGGGTCTTCAGGATCTTCAAGCTTTCCCGGCACTCCAAGGGTCTCCAGATCCTTGGCCAGACCCTCCGGGCTAGCATGAGAGAGCTGGGCCTGCTCATCTTCTTCCTCTTCATCGGAGTGATCATTTTCTCCAGCGCCATCTACTTCGCCGAGGCCGACTACGCCGAGACCACCTTCGTCAGCATCCCGCACGCCTTTTGGTGGGCGGTGGTCACCATGACGACCGTGGGCTACGGGGACATGACCCCCGCGACGATGTGGGGCAAGCTGGTGGGCTCAATGTGCGCCATCGCCGGCGTGCTCACCATCTCGCTGCCGGTGCCCGTGATCGTGTCCAACTTCAGCTACTTCTACCACCGCGAGACAGAGTCCGAAGACAACACAGAGTACAACCACATCAGCCCCTCTCCATGGGAGGGGGAGGAGGAAGAGCTGGAGGAGCCCAGGGAAGAGGAAGGAGACTACCACGGCATGGAGGCCATCTGTCAGGGGAACGCCGGTGAGCCACTAGCAAATCAAGTCTGAGTTACAGGGTTACCCACAATGCATCAGGCATGGCCAGCTACAGAAAAGCTAACAGGATGAGGAGAAGGAGACTGACATGTATCCAGACTCCAAGACTTTTCACTTTTGCATGTATGGCTCAAAAATGGATGGCCATTGAAAAGAGACTTCAAATGAACTGTCGGATAAGAGTTCCTCTTTTGAATAAATGTGAATAAATTGGTTGCAGTAAATTGGGAAATTGAAGGACAAATACACTACTAAATAGTGCGTGTGATTGTTGGTGTGGGAGTGTGGGTGAAACCAAAAAAGGCTTATTGAATTCCTGCGCAATGACAAATGTCTTAGAAAAGTTAGCTTAACGTTTTGAGTGTAAATAACATGGGTGGTCAACCATTACCACCATAAGCCTTCTGCCGGATAACTTAAACAACCTCAGCATTCTTCATTATGAGATGTGAACATATAGTTATCGGCATATTAAGTACATATTAAGCTCATGCAAATGGAGATGTGGTCTTAATATTGTGCACTGTAGCACTGCTCAGTGCGCTGTTAAAACATGAAATCTGTATGTTTGATTGTTGAAATCAACATTTGTAATAACGATTTTATTTTAATAATTTACTAAACTCACCTTACCACTCGCTTTTTTACTTAACCATAGTTAGATGTTTATTTTGGACTTTTGAAGTTAAAAGTTTTCGCCACATTCAATAACACAAAACCAAAAGGTTTATCAGGTTTTAAATCATATATCATTGTGTATCATATTATATGAATATCAAAATGTTTGTTTAAAGTAATTGAAACCATGTATTATATGTTTCAAGCTTTCATCTTTTAATAAATAAAACAGTTCTAATTGTATACTCCATTCCTACATAAATATATGGATAAAGGTGTAGATTATTGGATAGGATATAGAGTAAAATATGTCATTATTACTGGCTCTCTCTCTATGAAGCCTAGTTGTGAAAAGAGAAGTGAGGTTACCTCCAAACAAAAGGTATGTTTAATACTGAAACTGATAACAGTGTTGAATCCAGTTTCAGTCGTTATTAAATCAGTTCAATGCTGCTCACAGCTTGTGAGGATGCCCACATTGCACTGTAGCTACCAGAAAGCAGGCAAGTAAAACTAAACAATTAGATGCTACAACAAAAGCTAGCAGGATTTTTATAAATCCTGAGGCTGCCACAAAAATGGCTGGAAATGTAAACATAACGTAGCCCCCTACGACACACAAAAAAAGAAAGAAAACCGTTTGTCTCCTTCAACATTCATCATCCATTAATTTACATATTTAAATTACGCAACTCACTCACCAGGACAGAAGTGGTAAAAGTGTGTATTTTCCTCTGTTTAATTGGATAGTAGTTGTCTGGCGAACTCATATCAAAATGACAGATAGGCTAACCGTCGCTCCACGGCGTTCTAACCGATGAGGCATCTCTTTGAGCTTGCAGCCAATCACATTAACCCATTTATTCAAATTATTTTAAATGGTAAGGTAATATCACGGTATGATCTGCCCCGTGGGGTTCAGCGCTCCCCTGTGGCAGCAGTGTCACTAGAATAAAACAGGACTTATTTCCGCCAGAGGGCGTTACAACCCCCATTCCCGCCTCTTCTCCTAAATAGACAGGCTGCTTGAACTCGCGATGTTGTCGGGCCGGCTGTTATGTCCTTATGGTAGGCTAATCTCCTTTAAATAAAATTATATTGTCCACACTAGATAATAATATAAATAGTAGTATTATGTTTTTAAACCGCGAAGTGTACACCAGAAAGCTTCTAAATTATTATTGAGATGTCACACACAAATACACCATTTAAAACCATTTGTTCACATGTATTATCTTTAAAAACAAAAACAAAAGCAAACAGAGAAAACAACATTTCTTACAAAATCAGAAATACATTAAATCGCCAATAATGTAGAATAGAAAAATACAAAAATAAACATAAATATGTGTAATTCTATAAATTATTTCTCATAAAAATAATCCTGAATAATTTAATTCAAGTATTAGGAAGTAGGTCCTGTACCAATGTCAGCATCGAACACAAAAAAAAACACTTTTTGAACAGTTGGGGGCCTGGCTTTGGTGTTTAGGTGTCCATGGAGAAGGCCGGGCTGAGGAGCGAACCCAGACCCATCCCCAGGGGGTCTTCAGAGTCCAGGTTCAGGGCCTGGGCTGTCTGGGGGGCCTCGGCGACCCTCTCCTCTGACAGACTGCTCCTCAGCGGGAGGAACCTGCTGAAGCGCAGCCCCTGTCTCCCTGGGGAGTGTCTCGGCGCCAGCGAAATAGGAAGTCTGTGGTGCACGGACAGGAAGTGGGTGTAGCCGTCCTCAAGGATGACCTCTCTGAAGGTGCAGTCGGACTCTGTGTACTGTCTCTGGAGATAAAGGCAGGGGTTGGTTAGTGAACACAGAGACAGGTCGTTAAAGAGCAGGTATAGGGGTTAGACAGTTATAGAGACAGGGCACTAAGAAGCAGGTTGGGGTTAGACAGTGTATATAGAGACAGGCCCTTAAGGAGCAGGTAGGGGTTAGACAGTGAATACAGAGACAGGCCCTTAAGGAGCAGGTAGGGGTTAGACAGTGAATACAGAGACAGGCCCTTAAGGAGCAGGTAGGGGTTAGACAGTTATAGAGACAGGGCACTAAGAAGCAGGTTGGGGTTAGACAGTGTATATAGACACAGGCCCTTAAGGAGCAGGTAGGGGTTAGACAGTGAATACAGAGACAGGCCCTTAAGGAGCAGGTAGGGGTTAGACAGTGAATACAGAGAACAGTCAAGGAGCACTTAGGGGTTGGACTCACCTGTCCTGTCAGGTGACCTGCCCTGTCCACACACAGGTAGAGAGAGGAGAGGCGCGCTCTGATGACCGTATCGCCTGCTCTGACCGACCTCAGCTCCAGAACACCTGCAGCACACAGACAGACGCACCCTGTGTCAGCTGGGTCCACTACCGTCCTGTAGATGCTTTTAGGCCCTCCCACCTGGGATGGGGGGGGGGGCGGAGCTTCACCAACTTACTGAGCGGCGTCTGAGCAGCACTTCCTGTCACCTGACCGTCCGGGCTCATCTCCAGGAACAGCCCCCTCCGGTGGCTCTCTGCGGAAACACAGAAACACGCTCAGTCCGCTGGGACGCAGGCCGGGCCCCGGGCCCCGGGCCGGTGTGTCGGCGGCGGCGTGGTTACCGTGGTTACCTGTGTAGAGGTGTCTCTCCCTGACCTGGTCGCCCAGCCACAGCAGGGGGCCGGAGTCGGGGACGTAGAAGGAGAGGCCGAGCTGGAGGAGGGTGGCGAGGAGGAGGAGGGTGGAGGGCAGAGGAGAGGAAGGACGTGTGAACATTTAGAAGACGGGAGCACACAAGGTGCCGTATCAATTAAAAAAAAGGAACGAATATAAAGTGATGAGAGGAATAACATGGATGGCAGCGCAGTACGGTGGACGCGTGAGAGGGTCCTTGGGTTCTAAAGCGAGGGAGAGTTGGGTCCTTTTTAAAGGGT